>NC_135498.1:136510520-136810520 GCF_052857255.1 Amblyomma americanum | reverse complement strand
ATCGAAATTTTTCCAGAGCCCTCTACGGCGCAACCCTCGTCTCTCTTTTTTCTCTCCCACATTCATCCTTTCACTCAGGCCACGTTTGACGTGCGCACTGTTTCGTGGAAAATGTTTTATAAAACTGAGGTCCATTTCTTTGTGTTGGCCCAATTGCCGACGTTACATAAAAACTGGCGACCAAGAAGTGGTCATTGCATCTTGATTATCGTTCCCTTTGCTTCCAGAAGGCTAGCCGGTTCCCCGGTGGGCTGCTGTTAAAATGTATAGATCTGTATGTCGTAAGCAGTAAAAGGTACTTCAGTATTTTTTATGTTTTGATTTAAATAATTCATATCAATGTTTATTGCAAACCTAACTGTGCCAGTGCTGGAAGTGCCAGCGAGTATCTGGTGACCTGGTTACCAATAGAGAGTAAAATGAATAAAACTGTTTTTCGAGTTCCCATGCACAGAAGAACTGGTGACAGTAACTCTATCAGTCCCCACTGTCGCTCCACGACAGCGGCCACTTTCATACAAACTTGGATGAATTTACCACTTCTGGCCCAACCCCAAGAGCGCCCACTCTCAGATGCCTTTTAGGCTTATGCCAACCTAGGCAATAGTCAAGTTGCGAAGTAGGCCACTAAGAGAAGTTTACGAGGTATGGCGCTCCGACGCCTATGCTCCGTACCTGGTGAGTCTCTCAGCAGTAATCAGGAAAAACGCCCTAGACCCATTGCTGCGTGGGAGCGCGCAGAAACGATGAACAAGAAAAGACATAGAGCAAGGCGCTAGACAGAGATCTTAAAAACCTTGCTTTAACAAAAGACTCAGTGGCCAGAACTGCCCCCACAATGCTACAGTGAGACCCTTACACACCACAAGCTAAATCGGCTAATCGACACCCATCACGCAATAAGATGACTCGAGCAGAAGTCTTAGCCTTGAGGCAGGTACAGACAAACACATACCCACACCTCAACCTTTTACTCCTCATGCACCTTACATGATACTCAAGAGATGCCGGCTATCTGGAGAACAGCTCATATTTTATCGCACAATTTGGGCTTGCCAAGTCATGCAGGCCGCCCTGAAAATTTCAAACCCACAACCTCAGAAGTGGGAGACCGTGCTGTACAGTTGAAGCTTACAGCAGCATATGCTGCTTGTTCAACGGGTGCTGCAAACAGCTACGGGCGTGGGAACGCTGGAAAAAGAGCCCAGCCTGCTCGGGGGGCACAAAGCTCTTTATTGTATAAAATATTTAAGACTTCCACTCCTGGCGAAAGTCTTTCACGCAGTTGATTAATAAGAAAGGAAGTGTCAATGCAGCAGTTGTGTCATGTATTTCAGGCATATGAACTTTGGAGTCTATCATTTCTGCGAGTAACTAAACTTCCGGGCCATTGTGGCTTGAAATAATAAATGAATTTTTATACGACAGAGCTCATGGGTAACCGGCAATTCTATATGCTACGGATGGCGCTGCAAAAAATTTTTGGTGGTCTGTGGTCTACGAGGGTTTAACGTCCCTAAGCGACTCAGGCTATGAGTGAAACCATAGTGAAGGGCTCCGGAAATTGCGACCACCTGGGATTGTTTAAGGTGCACGGATATCGCGCAGCACACGGGCCTCCAGCATTTCGACTCCATCGAATTCGACCGCTGCAGCCGGGATCGAACGTTCGTCTTTCGGGTCAACAGCCGAGCGCGATAACGACTGAGGCACCACAGTGGCGCAAATATGAGAAGCAGGGAATTCGACACGTGCACGCACGCCCACGCACACACACGCACAAGCACGCACGCACGGAGACACACAAAGAGAAACACACGGTCTAATTTACGAAACTTCCCATTAACTGCATGAGGTCAATCAGGAATGATCAGCAAGACATGACGAGTTAAAATGCGTGTAGACAGGCGTATATTCGGACTGACTACATCTGTGTGCACGCAATATGGAAAAGTTTCGGTTTTATGGGGTTTAAAGTCTCAGAGGGACTTAAGTTATGATAGGCTGTAGCGGGGCGCTCCGGATGATATCGACCATCTGGGGCTCTTCACCGCTCGCAGACATCGCACAGTTCACGGGACTCTAGCATTACCTTTAGCACCGGTCTTGCGGTGAAGCAGCCGAGCAACAAATCTAATCAGCCACCACGTCGGCTTTCTTTATCTAAAAGAAGCAATAAAATGCCCCGCTTGTCCAACTTAGGGCAGCTAAGTAAACACGAAGTAAGGTGCTGAAACATGCACTTCCTCGAAATACCCCAAATGATAAAGCGGGTAGTGTTGCTTGCAGCGGGATTTACACCCTACGAACGCGAGTTTAGGTTCCAGTGTGTTAACACGCATTTACTATAACGTAAGAAACTAAGGTGAAAAACAAACTAGGGCACAATACCGACACGCCAATCATGCGCTTGAATTTTTGATATAGACAAGTATGGATTTCGACTCACCTATAGCAGTTCTTCTTTAACTTGGCCCGCAGTTTAGCGATTCATGCCAAGCGTCGACCTCTCAGCGGCAACAGACGCCATTTTTAGCTACTGGTTTCCTATTGGAGGCAGGCATTATCTACTGGTTTAGTCAATGTGTACAAAAGTGATTACACTGTCTTGAGCTCGTTTTTGTCCACGTAGTAATCCCTAACATAAGTTGGGCGCTTCAGATATTATATTATATTATATTATATTAGGCTGTTTGCTCTACCAGTAAAAATGAAAAAGGCAGAAGAGGTGCTTCTCTGCGCTACAAAGTACCCTCCTTACCGACTAGCACAGTTTGTGCTCCAGTGCGATTTAGCGGAATACTATTGAAACTTTATTAATTTTGCGACCGAGAGCAATTACATCGCGCTTGTCACTTGCGGTTCGTACTCATCTTCCAAGCTTTTTTGCGGATATTTTTTTCGAGGTTTTGAAATGCCACTGCCTTTATTTATTCTTTTTTTTTCGACTTCTTGGATTCCCTTCAATACAGTTGCAATTCTAACCTAGAGCATGTCTATATTTGTGTCCTTTCCGGTTACAGAGCACAATTCAGGTTTTTTATCGCCGTGTTTTTTTTAAATTTCGCTTAGGTTTTTCTTTGTTATTTTGTGTCAGTGTGTGCTTGCAATGAATGAAAGGCTAATCCCACGAGAGCACGCAAATTATTATCTGTACACACAGGTTTCGCACCAACATCAAAAATGGTACCCAAAAAGAAACAAACAAATTGACAGACAATTACAATGAACGGTAATGCGAAATCCTAGCGCCGCTCTTCACACGCAGCCTGCCACCGCTGGCAGGTGGCGTCTTGCACTGCTAGCCACCCTTCGGGGTCTTCCAGAGGCAGCCACCGTCCGGTTGCCTTCCTCTTGTTGTGGCAGGTGGTCTTTCGCTCTGCTACTACCTGCTGCGGTTGTAATGGGGCATGTTGCGCCTACTACGGCGACTACGCCGATACCGATGCCGACGAGGACTACGACGCGAAATCCACGAACGCGCTCCTAAGAACTGCGCTCTAAGACAACAAAACGACAAAAACTACTGGCAGTTGGAAGGAGGCCACGCCAGCACAAATGCAAAAGATTGTAGATTAAGGCTCACAGAAGGAGCCTCAGCCGCACAATTTCTGTATCGTCGATACAACGCTGGTACAGCAAAAATGAATGTCATTGCCCTTAGTTAGCTCACTTGTGTGTTAAATACGACTAGTTGATTTTCAAAATTTTGTACGACACACGACACGACGCGACATATCGCGTGTCAGCAGCAGATTGTCGCGTCATTTGTGAGCTAGTTGGAAACATGTTGCAACGTGGTGTCATCTCTCAGTCTCACAGCCTTTAATTGGTCTTTGCAGGTTGCACTCGTACAGAAGAAAGATGCTTCAATTCAATTTTGTGTCGACTGCCACCGCCTCAACAAAATTACCCACAAAGGCGATTACCCGCTTCTGCGCACTCAAGACGCTCGTGATTTGCTCCTTGGCACCGAGTACTTTGCGTGCTTTCAATTACATTCCTTCTGCTGGCAAGTGCCGATGGCTGCCTCTGACAGAGAGACGACAGCATTTGTCACACCCGACGGCCGTACGAATTCAACACGATGCTGTTCGGTCTCATCGCGCGCAACATTTGAATGGATGATGGAAAGCATCTTGCGGAAGTTCAGGTGGGAGATCTGCCTCTGCTACTTGGACGACATTCTTGTCTTTCTACCCATTTCGCCAAACACTTTTAACGCTTACAGCAAGTTTCGACTTGCCTCACTCCAGCTGGCCTACAGCTGAATCTCAAGAAGGGCCACTTGGGAGCCCGGAAGTTGAACATTTTGGGGCACATCACCTCTAAGGAAAGTGTTTGCCCTTTTCCTGCCAAACTGCGTGCTGTGGTGGAGTTTGCTAAACCGGTCTCATTCAAGCAACCCCGAAACTTCATAGGTCTGTGTTCCTATTTTCGTCGCGTCGTGCGCGCTTTCACGTCGATAATCGCTCCCCTGACGAAGCTACTTTCCGGCAAAAGCGACATGTCTGACTGGTCGACTTTGTGCGACGACGTATCCAGTACCTTGCGCCATCGTTTGACTTCGCCGCCAATTCTTCGTCACTACGACGCAACAGCACCTACCGATGTCCATATACAGGGATGCTAGGCGTTGGCCTCGGAGCTGTCTTGGCTCAGAGAACAGATGGTTTCGAAGAAATCGTTGTTGCTCATGCGAGTCGCGTGGTCACAAAAGCTGAAAGCAACTACTCCGTTACGGAGGAGTGCTTAGCTGTTGTATGGGCACTAACGAAATTTTGGCCCTATCAGCACGGTCGCCTGTTTGACGTCGTCACGGATCATCACACGCTCTGCTTGCTGTCAACTCTTAAAGACCCATCAAGCCGCCCCGCTCGATGAGTTCTCCGCCTTGAGAAGCTTGACATCCGCGTCCTTTATCAATCTGGCCTTAAGCACATGGACGCCGATAATTAGTCTCATTCTCCCATTTCGAGCGACGCGGCTGGCTCCGAGGCCGCAGATGCCTCATCTCTTACCTTCACTGATATGCCTGCGGAGAAACGGAAAGAGTCGTGGCTTGCGTCCCTCATTGACGTCGTGTCCACATCTTCAATCGTTGCACCTTCTCGAACTTCACGCCCTCAAGCACCGCATTTTGCCGTCTAGGACGGCGTCCTCTAGCGCCGCAAATACATTCCTGATGGTCCGCAGTGGCTTCTTGAAGTTTTGCGCCATTTAAGATCTTAATATTGCGCCTCTTTTTACACCGGCACTCAGTGTGCCCACACTGGTGTGCTGGAAGCCTTAAAAAATTTCTGAACGTTGCTATTGCCGCGGCATGTACGCCCCGTTACGCAGAAAGTCCAGCGTAGGTGTGCCAGCATTGTGAGGGAAAAATTACGAGGATGACTCTGGTAGGTGGTTCCCAAAAAAGAACATAAGAGGTGGATGGACCACCTAGGATACAAAACTGAGAATGTCATCGCAATAACCACTGTGGATTGCGAGGAAGCTGCCCACTGTGCAGGTGGCTGTTAAATTGATGATTGCATGGTCACTTGGAAAGAGCAACCTGGGCCTTGAAAGGCCCACCGCTGGGAGAACCTGCGTTCGCAGGGCATTGGCGCATCGCGTAACCGCTGCAGCACTGCACTTGGAGGATTATGAGGCCTCTAAGAGACCTATGAATGTAGAAAATGCCCTTCTTATATATGGGCATTCATCCAATTCGCGACGGGGAAATACCCTTGAGAAGGAGCTTAAGTGTCGCCTCCAATTTTGAAGGCTGTTTTAATGTACTTCTGCGTGTTTTCTGTCACTGCGTTTTTCTGCTCGCAGCACACCGCTTCTAAACAAAACATAAAGGATGCACGACACTTAAATCAACAAAAGACTGCCATGTTTCGTAGACGCCTAAAGAATGCTGTGTGAACAGAAATTGATGCAAAACACGTATATGGATACTTTCAGAGGCAATTATAAAAAAAGTCGCAATTGGCCAAAAAAAAGTATCTGCGAAAAAACTCTCCCCAGTGCCCAGGCGCGGTGGCTCAGTGGTTAGGTGCCCTCATCTACTAAGCGAGGGGCGCACGTGTGATCCCGGCTGCGGCAGCTGCGTTTTGAGGGAGGCGAAACGCAAGGCCACCGTGCACTGTGCAAATGCAGTGCAGGTTGAAGAAGCCCAAGTGGATGAAATTACCCGGAGCCTTCCCTGCGGCGACTCTCATAGCCTCAGTCTCATTGGGCCAAAACCAAACCAAATCGAACCTTTCTTAACAAGCTTTCACAGTACTTTGAAATTTCTAACGTGAAGGGATGCAAATTTAGATGTCCTTCATCTCTATCAATGAGGCACCAGCCTAAGAGATTTGCTTCCTGTTCAAAGACTTGTGTTCATTTTACAAATGCTGGCGTCTTGAACTGTAGCAGTTTATAGGGAGCTTCTGCTTCATAGTGCTCCTAAAATATATGTTCCGTCTGGTAGGGTGTTGCGAAAAGGAAGTCCTGTTCATATGCAGCCACAAAGTTTTGTAAACTTTCCAGACCTGCAGCTTATCGGAGCCTGTCAGGTTCACTCATCTGCCTCTAAGCAACAGTGGAACAATGAAGCAGTATGTTTAACCCTTTTATGATATCACAACGACAAAGAGAAGTCACGAGTCTTAAGGCTACGCTCAGTCCACAGTGCAGTTGCGCTAATTTCATTCAGGTTATATACCTTCAACTTGGGGAAGAGAGTTCATTGCATACTTTTCAAATTCCGCCGCAGGTGTGGGTTTTCTGGGCGATGTTTTTTTCAGGAAAGAGCAGACGCTATAGATGCGCACTGATTAGAAGTGGCGAAACACTTCTAGCTGCGCTATTTTGCGAAAAAAAACTTGCTTCAACGCGTTTTTAGTATTGTCCTTCTATGCAATTATCCAGGATCTTGTCACAGCAATTTTGAATTCATTTGCCTTCAACGTTCGCCCACTCGTCTGATGATGTGGCTTATACAACTACAGCCAGAATAGCGGTCAGGTTCACACATTTTAGTGCCCTAGTTGGAGTGGTTGGATTGTGCAGCCATCTGGAGAGAAACGTCACAAAATAGAAAAAAAAAACTTAAAATCGACGTGTTTATCGTTCCTAACATATTGTGTGCCGCTGTAACTTTCAACAAAGAAGCCCTCTAAAACGAAAAAAGGGCACTCTGGGCTATTTTTCTGGGTGCATAATAGTGTAAACAATAGAACCACAGCGCATATGATAGCCTTGTTTTTCTCTCAGCGGAACAGGCCCGTCCTCGTTGCAGCTCTTATAGCCCTTATACGCTCGTCAAGACAGCCTGCTTTGAGATTAAGTGAGCAGTGTTTACGACGCGCGTTGTTACACCGTATACAATGAGAGCACAATATTACTTGGGATAGCGTAGTGTATAGGGGTAGTTATACGGCTCTCTAGGGCAGTGCTCCGCCCCAAGCACCAGACGCGCTCGCTACGAGGCGATTCTCGCTGCGGGAGGTTTTTTGTGAAAGGCAACTCTTTCCGATTGCTGCGAACTAAGCGTTAGCACTTTTTCATTACAGGCTGCGCCTCCAGCTGCCTGCACACACAAAAACACAAAAATGACCGTCCATAACGCCACTGGTATTTTCGTCCTGTGTCGCAATAAACATAAACATTTATTTTCGCTTCATTGTTTTGACTCTGCAGCTGCAAATGTAGCCTGCATTATCGCGTAACTCCTTATATGACGCAGTTTATTTTACGCTAGGACAAGAAGATAAGTTTAAGTACCTAAATTAGCTGCCCACGAAAAGGAAAGAAACCGAAAGGAAAATAGAAGAAAATGTTTGCTCTACACTTGGAATGTGAACGACGAACAATATAATTACACTGCAAAATTTAATTTTGCGAACAAAGTATTGTGTAATATTTTTCTCCTTAGTGCGGCAGAATAATGCAAAACAGCAGTGTCTTGGCGCTGCTTGTCGGCTCCGCCGTTCAAGGCCTCTCTGGCCCGCTTTCCGCTTTAGGCGCTTGGTTATTCGGTGTCTGTGGTCGCATGGTCGGCGCACACACATATGAGCAAACGCGCGCGCATACCGTCTCTACACGTGCGAGGGGGTGAGCTGGTGCACACAGGTTGTTTTGTGTATGGCTAATTTGGAAAAGCGTACCGGTTTAGCTGTCGGCCACTTTTAAAATGTTGGGTTCTGATTGGTTCCAGTAACTGCTTTCCTGGTTCGTCTAACTCGTCTCAAAAAGGTTCCCAGAATGCTTTTGGAGCCCCTCCTGTTGGCTCCGGTAACGACTTTTTGACTAATCGAAAGAGGGGTCGCCAGAATTCTGGAAAATTATACTTAAGAGCAGGTCATTTAATGCCAAGGGACTCGAGAAAAGAACGGCCACCTTCGGGCTGCTGCTCGGGACCTCTGCACAAAAGAATTTGCGCGCACCTGGGTATGAATGACTGTTTTGCTATGTGAGCTTAGAGATTTTGTCTCAGTCTGTTCAAATTAAATAATGTTTCAGGCGTATCTTTAATAAATCTTGTTAATCAGTGTATCCCATCGTGCCTGCTGGTCCCTTCTTTCGATGTGGTGAAGCCCTCATCCCGGCACCGGCTTGCGCTTACACTTTGTCACACACACACGCACGCACGCACACACGCACACACGCGTGCGCGCGCGCACACTCACACACACAGGCACGTGTGTGTGGGTGTGTGGGGGGGGGGGGGGTGTAACTTCGTTAGATATACAGTTCTTTTCGCTGGTACTTTCTTTTTACAAAACCACGTGTCAACCTTTATATATATATATATATATATATATATATATATATATATATATATATATATATATATATATATATATATATATATATATAATATATATATATATATATATATATGTATATATATATATATATAGTAGAACGTTACGCCTGACGCGACTGACTGTTTTAAAGTTTATTTAACCAACAGTTTCGGGAAGTGCCTTCCCTTCTTCAAGGCAGATTTAAATGAATGAGTTCAAAATAAGGAGACAGAACGACTGAAGAGGCATAATCCCGACCCTGGCAGCAAAGTTTAGACTGAGGCCAAGGAACCGCATAGCAGACCACACAACAGGTCTCACAACGGTGGCGGTTAAACAAGACAAACACAAAAACAAGTGACGTGGAAATGGGAAAGTAGAGAGAAGAGGAGGTATGTGAAGAACGGTAGAAAAGGAGTGTGAAGCCGCGGCGCTCCGCGCTTCCCCGAAGGCCGCTCGCCTCACAATACGCCGTTAGATCCCAGAGGACGCCACGTATTAGGTATCGGAAGACGCCTGCGGAAACGCGTTCGAGCGACGATCGACACACACTTGTTGGGCACCGCAACGGCCTCTTGCGGCGATGCCACCTACGTATTTGTGTTTGATTTCTTCGCTTGGCTCTTCAGCCAGACAGCCCGGTGCTCTTCTTTCCATAAATATACAAGCGCCGTTTCAACCCCTTTCCGCGTCTTCCGGGGAAAGCAGCGTCCGTCGAGAAAAGCTGCCCAACAAAGCTGAAGTGGGCAATGAGAACATAAAAAGTAACTTGTGGCAGAAACAAACAAATGGCAGAAAAACAAAATTGAACAAAATACAACAAAATATTTTGAGATCCGTAAGCAAATATGGTGCGAAACAAATATAAAAGTGTCGAAATATTTCAAACAGGCTTGGCGCTGTACTTGAGGTTTCCAGACCTGAATGTACGCACGGGTTAGATGAGTCCAAGATTACCGCGTTTTACCGATGTTCGTGAAATTAGTAAAATAACAAATCACAACGAAAGTACGGAACAAGAAAAAGGCGAGGAAGAAAACGTACAAATAAAACAATGTAAAATATGCAAAAAGTTTTGACCGGAAAACGAGTAAGGTGTGCGACCAGCGGAAATGCCCTGCGGTCCGAGTTGATTACATGATAGTGAGATTAATGCGTATTATTGGGATGCTCGCTGCACGACGGACACGGGAGTTACTGAGAGAAGAAACGGCTGCTTTGTCTTTAATTTTTGGGCACTGCTAAAGTTGTTAACAACACCCTTCTGCGTACTACAATTAATAATACTTTACAAAGCGTGAAATTTCATAAGTTGGTTACTTTAAGCAGGAAAGTCTGCCGGGAGTAGCGTTGATACTTTGGGCGAATGTGCCAAATTATTGAATGAAGTATGATTCCGTTTCTTCTCTGTAATGGATTTTGGGGAACCCGGGTTAGAGGAGAGTGCACAGATGAGTTCGAAACTGTAGAGTGGCAGACGCAGGTGTTTGCGAAAGGGGAAAGGTCGGTAAGGATGACATTTGCTTTGTGGTTTTTAAAGCGGAAGCGGAATACTGTTTTGCCCTCACAAGTATGCTCCTTCTCATAAACCGCGCCAAGAGGCATGTAAATCACATCACTTAAGTCGCAGAGGAGTTCTTCACTTATATGAAAAAAACCATCGAAATTGGACTTTTCCTTTTTGGTATCCGCAATGTGCGGAAAAATTCTGCAATGGCGTTTTCCTCATGGCTGACATTAACCCTTTCTAGTGTTCATATTTTTTTTTTGCATTTACAAGCAAGTCTATCAAGCTCTTATGCGCGCGGTACACCACTCGGGGTGGCTTCTTGAATAATTGCGACACCTGATTAGGCTGTCTAATTATGTTAGGGTACCTACAAAGTACGCTTGCTCTTGGAGTCGTTGAGGAGTAGGTAAAGATTACGTTGTTTTTTTTCGTGAGTCTCTCCTCATTCAGTGTTTACTCTTCCACGATGTACACAGGTATGTGGTTCTTAAAGTTTTGGTAATACTGATACAAGTAAGAAGTTTAGGAAAGAGAAGTGATTCGTATCTTGCTTGCGGCCGCTGGGCAGCCTGGACCAGTTCTTCTGTTCCCGATTGTGTGGCGGGTAGTATTTCTGACAAATCTGGTGGAGGAGCCGGGTACGCTACCAGACCCGCACGGAGCTCACCCCGCTCCGACCAGCACGGAGCTGACCTCGGTCCACCAGCGCCGCGGCCGCCGCCTCCGTGGAGCGTTCCCTGAATTTGGACTCATTTCGGCAGCAATAAGGGTGACGCAACCTCGGTCTTTCGAGGTAACGGCTGCCATGGCAACTGAGAACAGGCTTCCGGCGCAAATCCTCTATCATAAGCCGCGAACACCCCTGCCGTTTCATAGCGACGTGTTTGAGGATGCCGAGGATTGGCTCGAGATCTTCGACCGTTTTGCCCGTTACAACGGCTTGAGCGACAACCGTAAGGTCTATTTCGCGCTTGTAGAGTCTGCTCGGACATGGGTCGAAAACCATGAAGCCTCGCTTACGTCTTGGGAGGCCTTCTGCTGCAATCTGATAGACACTTTCCTGAATGCAGACTGTCGAGGGTGAGAAGCTGCGTTACATTCGCGCAACTTGCGCCACAACGAAAGTGTACGCATGCACTACGAAGACATCACCCGCCTTATTAAACGCGCGGATCCCAACATGACGTAAGACAAGAAGCTTCGCCACCTCATGCGGGATGTCAAGCAACAGATTTCACTGGACTTGTGCGCAGCCCACCGAGCACTGTACCAGAGTTTCCACCGAAGCGGCCACTATGGAGAAGCTGCTGGAACGTCGAGCCCGCCAACACAATCGCGACGTCAACTCCTTTGGGCCTGATCCCATCTCTATGATTCTCGGTGGCGACGCGACCTTTCTAAGCGAGCTGATCCGGTCTGTCGTCAGAGAAGAACTGGAGGCCTTCCGGATGCCGTCCGATACGCCATCTTTCCCACAACTCACTGAAGTCGTCCGGGACGAAGTGCGCCTGGCAGCAAAAAAGCACCAAATTTCTGAGGTTTCTCGCCGGGTTGATGCAAGGACCACGTATGCGTCCATTCTAGGTCTGGTCTCAGGGTACGACGCCACTGCCGTCACTCCAGCGGTACACCCGCCAAGCTCCCCTCGTGACCACGCTCCGCCAGCCTGCCAGGAAATCGCCAAAAAGTGAAGTGTGGCGTGCCGCCGATCGTCGGCCCCTCTGCCATACCTGTGGCGAGGCGGGTCACCAATACAGGGCGTGCCCGCACCGCCGCGTGGGCATGCGCTGTTTTGCGCCGGACGACCCGTGCCCACAGAACGGGGAACGACCATACGAGATAGCCTTTCGCCTGTCGTCGCGCAAGAACCATGTCACGCCAGGCCACTAAGAGGCTCGATCCCCGTCACCGATGCGCTACCGTTCTCCAAGCCCTCGTGAAGCCGCAGGTTACTCCGGACGCCCTTCTTCCAGTCCACGCCGGCAAAACTGATTCCAGTCGCCTCTGAAGACAAGACTGCTGATGTCGGGACTTGTGAAGATCCTCTTACGCCACGACCACGCGACGATGTTTCTCTGGGAGCGAGTAGCGACAGCATCCGACGCGCTGCCTCCGATTTGTGCGTTCAAATTTATGGAGTCCACGCGACCGCTTTGCTGGATTCTGGTGCCGATTACTTCGTCATGTGCTTTGCCCTCGCCCTAGAACTCAAGAAAGTTTTGACGCGGTGGTCGAAGCCTAGCATTTGCACTGCTGTGGTTCACCTGATCACACCTGGTAGGTGCACAGCTCGTGCCGATATCCGTGGTTTTGTGTACGTCTGTGAATTTGTAGTCCTCTTTGAGTGTTCGAGAGGCTTCATCCTCGGTCTCGACTTTCTGCAGACGAACCGCGCTGTCATTGACCTGTGCGAGGCACGGGTCACGTTCTCAACGAAAGGGGCCGTGGCGCGCACTGCCACGGATTATTCACCCTGCAATGCTATGCGGCTTGTTGACGACGACGTCAGGGTGTCAGCCCAGTGCCGTGTGCTAGTTCTCGTGAGGAATGATTCATTCCACGACTATGCGGATATCGCTGCTAGCCACATACCCCAACTGCTCGAGAAGGAAGTAGCCGCCGCTCGCGGGATCGTCCAACTACAAGGCGGTTGTGCTAGTGTACTCGTTACAAATTTTGCCAACGAGTTGCAGCACCTCTCTAAGGGCACGCCTGTCGCCTTTGTGCATGAATTCGCTGTGTTGCCCCAAGTGGGCGCCCTGGAGACAAGTTTTCAGGACCAGGCACCACCATGCCCTGCCCTTCCATCCGTCAGAATCAATCCGGACTTGGCACCTGAACAGAAAACTCTTCTCTCGGCACTTATCATTGACTTCGCGGGTTGTTTTGCCGCAAGCTCCAGGGTCAGTCGTACGTCTGTCGCGGAGCATCGCATCATCACCGACGAGAACACGCCACCCGTATGCCAGCGCCCATACCGCATTTTCTCGATGGAACGTGAAGCCATTAAAATGCAAGTCGACGAAAAGCTCGCTGATGGTGTCATTTAACCGTGGACAAGCCCGTCGGCCCCACCAATGGTCCTCGTCAAAAAGAAAGACAACACCTTGTGATTCTGTGTCGATTACCGTAAACTGAACATGACTAAAAAGGACGTTGACGGGCTCCCCAGGATTGATGTTGCACTGGACAGACTACGAGAAGCCAGGTTCTTTTATTCCCTAGGTCTCAAAGGCGGCTACTGGCAGATAGAATTCGACGAGCTAGATGGCGAGAAAACTGCTTTTGTGACGTCTGCTATAGGAATTTAAGGTGCTCCCGTTTGGTCTTTGCTCAGCGTCGGCCACGTTCCCACGCATGATGGGCACTGCCTTATCTGGACTCAAGTGGCAGACGTGACTCGTATACTTGGATGATGTTATTTTCTCGCCCGCCTTCGAGCAACCCTTGGAGCGCCTGCACGCAGTGCTCCGTGCGCTCCAATGTGCGAAACTTACGATCAAGCCTGAGGAATGCTATTTCGGTTTTGAGGAGCTTCGCTTCCGCGGTCATTTGTCAGCGCGCGCGGTATTCTCCCAGATTCCGATAAGACCGCTGCCGTCTCCAGTTTCCCACGCCCAACTGACAAAAAGACTCTTCAACGATTTTTGGGGCTGTGCTCTTACTATCGACGATTCGTCCAAGATTTCCTCAGAATAACTGAACCCTTAACAGCACTGACTAGAGAAGACACACCCTTCTTGTGGGAAGCGGCCAAGAGGGTGCTTTCGTGGAGCTCCGCCGCCGCTGGCAGCGTCCACCGATACTCGCCCATTCTGCTAACGTCGCAGCTACTGACATACAAGCCTATGTCAGCAACCTAGGCCTTGGGGCGGTCCTGGTACAGTGGCAGGACGGCGCCGAACGAGTCATTGCTTACGCGAGCCGTTCACGTTCGCGCTCGGGATGCAACTATTCAACGACAGGGAAAGAATGTCTTCAGGTACTCTGGGCCATCAGTAAGTTCTGGCTCTACCTCTATGGAAAACCGTTACGCTTTGTCAGTGACCACCACTAGTTATGCTGGCTGGCCAGCCTAAAAGGCCCCTCTGGGCTGTTGGCGAGGTGGAGCCTCCGTTTACAGGAGTACGACGTAAAGGTCGGTTACAAGTCGGGGCGGAAGCACCAAGATGTGAATTGCTTATCACGCGCGCCAGTGAACCTGAATTCTCCGGAAATCATTGAAAACTTCTCTTTTCCTTGGTGCTGTTAGGGCTACCGATGTGGCGCAGCTTCAAAGGGCAGAAGCAGAGTTAGCGCCGCCCACCGCTTACCTGGAAGGCTATTCGTGACAGCATAAACATGAAAGATGTAGGAATTTGAGAGATATGGCGTCACTAGTTTTGTCGATTTTAGTTCAACTGCAAAAATGCTGCCATGAGGCATGTGAGATCGCTTTACGAAAACGCATAACTCTCATTACACCCACTTGTGTCTGGCGCTTTTATATATAGAATTACTTTGTTTGTTGGTATTGCAGCCATAAGCCGAAACAAAATTTTTTGCTGCTCGTTAGCTAGGATTCAGAACATCGAAGCATTGTGACTCGTAGCGAAGAGCCCAGGAGGAATTGCATTGAGTGCTTTTATGAATTCTTCGCGCAGTGGGCAGTTCCTACCTTTTCATACCTTTCTGGAAAAGTCACGCACTAAGATGTGGACAGTTTTATCGAGTAGAAAGAAGCAGTGCGTTCCCTGTTGCCGAAAAGTGTGAGCTTGGCACTTCCCGAGCGCCAGGAGCCTGCTCACTTGGCCTTACTTTGCCTTATTTGCGCGGATAATGGTTCCAGCCTGCTTTGAGAATCTTTTATCAAAGCCTGCGGAACATTATAATCCTACGTTCATGTATGCTCAAGTAAGTCTTCGTGTGTTTTAAACAATTAGACAAGTCTTGCTGTTGCCTGTTTAATGCTGGTTTCGAAACCAGCTCTTTCAACATATGCCTCTTCGGAACGTACCGTAGAGCTTGCAAATCCACGCAACTAAAGGCTGATGCCCTCAACTAAGCAACTTTTCTCACCTCATCACGCTCTCATGTTACTCATCTCATCATGATTTAAATTTTACGCAACGAGTGATATTGCATCACTGGGTAGCAAATGCAGGTATGTCTTGTTTTGTACAAACTTGAAGACAACGCTGTCTCCGTTTTAGCAGGCCTTTCAGTTTGAAAGATATTTGTGTTTGAAAATAAGGCATCTCGAATCTATGAATTCGTGTCGGCCGTGGTGGCGATTATACAACAGCCGCACGCATAATGTCTCATACCCTACCCGTATAATTCCACAAAATTGATCTCAGGGTCTCACGAACACATTTGCTTCGTGGCATGCACTTTCGGATATTATTTGTTTGTTCTGCTGGAGACCGCTTGGATCCAGGCTATTTGTGCGAGCATCGCTCTGAACGCACGCATCAATGACATCCTCCGAGAGGAGATTTTTGATATGACTGCGAGGTGTTGCAACAGGACTTTTTAGCGCAGCCGAGCGCAAAATTAATTGGGTCATTCGACGCCAAACGTCGCAGACGTTGCGCTCGACCATCTCCAATTTGTTCAAGAAAAAATCATGGAAACTTATCCTAATGTGCGTAATCAAAGCCCGGAAGATTTTTTCAGAAAACATTTATTCGTTAGGTGATGGAAGTTTGAATATTTAGAAAAAGTGAGAAACCAGGCATTGCCTAAATATTAATAATAAATGCAAATTCTTAGAAAACACTTCACAATTTTTTTTAAATTTGCACAGATTCTTACTTTCGATATAATTCGGAGCAAGCACCGTTATTGGTATAAGTATTTTTAAAAAACCGAAGAAATGTATGAAAAAGTACCTTTTTTTCGTTTTTCTTTTTAAGTATCAGCTCGCTCTCGGAAATACAGAAATCGCTGTTTTGTTTATCTGCCTGTCTAGTACCTATAATAAATCTTACAGGTCATGTAACTGCGTACAACGAAGTAAATAAAATACAGAAGTTGCAAAAAGGGCTTTGTGAGCCAAAAACCGTCGTTAATTTCACCCTGAGGTGTTCGAAGTAAAAATACAAACAATAACGGGTTGCGTAGTACAGTTTATTGCCTTTCATTTGTGAAACTTTCATTTTTTATGTTGCGCTGTCGTGCCGAAGCTTAGCGTCTCTTAACGCCTCTAGCTTCACCGCAGAACAAGACACCTGGCGTGGCACTGCAGTTATGGCTAGATAAAAACTTCAGGTTGCCGTCGTTCACTGTCGTGAATTTTTAGGGCTAGGGATAAAGAGGATAACTCGTGACATTCGACGGCTGGTATGCCATAAACGAAATCGTTTCCTCTTTCGAAGTTCGAACAGAAGCACTTTAGTGCGGGGCAGCCAAGAGACGACAACATTTTAACTGGCTTAAGTTGGCTAACCCTGGAATTCAGCGAAAATCAAGCACTACTGCTAAACATCTGCGGATCGTCAATGGCAGCTCGGCTACAGGCTCGCGGCATCCGTTCTATAATACCCACACCACCACGTGACTATGACGTGGTATCATGTGATCTTACGACACCTCATTGGATGTAATCACGTGGTTTCCTATCATCCCATTGGATGTTCTTAAGATCAACGGTCAAAGGTGAGCCCGATGGTCAGCGAATGTCAAAAGTCAAAGGTCAACTAATGGTCATGGATCAAAGTCTGTGGTTCAAGGGTTCGACCCGCATAACTGTACCACATATGGTCATACATGCTATCCTTGGTTGGGCTGAAGGTCGTTCAAGATCGTTGTGCTGCCCACCCGAAGACTGCTTTACCTAGCGTAGTGAAGCTTTTCGCTTCAAAAACAAGGGCATTCAGCGTGCTGTCCCGCTTGGACCAGGAGGAGAGATAGGCCGTGGCGGTGGCTGAGTCGATATGGAGCTCAGCTGCTGACCCGAAAGACACGGGTACGATCCCGGCAGAGGCGGTCGAATCACGATGGAGGCGAAATTCTAGAGGCCGGTGTAGGATGATGAACCCTAGGCAGCCGAGATCTCTGGATTCCTTCTCTACGGCGTCTCTCATAGCCTGAGTAGCTTTGGAACATTAACCCCCCCCCCCCCCCCCCCCTAGACTGAACTAAACTAAGCGAGAAGAGATAACCAGCTGGCTTGGCAGGCCTATCACAAGTGCATTATTTATATCCGAAAAAGATCGATGAGAGCGCGCTCCTCGGAGCGCCCATGAAGGTGCGAAGTGCGCGCTGCTTTGGCAAGTAACGGCTGGTTCACATGCGAGCGACTTTGCGATTAAGCGGCGCGTCGCAGCGAAATATTCCCACTTGTTGGAACCTCGCCCCTCATGACAGCGACGACTCGAAATAGGTTTTTCCGCCGCGGCGGCAGGTTTCGCTAGCATTTTTACTTGCAGGTGAAACAGGCGTGAGGCGAGACGCGCTGACGGTGAACGCGACCCGCTCGCGCGTAGGCGCGTCGCTCGCATGATGCTTCGCCAGCATAGTGGGTCGTCTACAGTTGCCGCTGGAGTATCAATGCAGAAATTGCACTGATCAAATCAAATACAACCAAGACTTCACATCGGAAACAACCGGGCATGAGCCTCTGACGACCGCAAGGGTCAGGTACCACGTGGTGCTGATGCGTCGCAGGTTGTTTCAAGACCGGATCCTTCTGGTCGTTTCCAGATCGGCGTCTCGCAAGCCCTTATGCTGGTGCTTACGTCTGTCATGGCACCGACAAGAATGACTGTCGGCGACAGAACCACACCGAACAACAAGCTCAGTTGGGCATGTGCCGCCCCGGCCGCGTTACGAAAACCTTTTCCCACGAATACCTGATCGACTACTCAATGTTCCCATGCTTTCCCGCAGTGCAAACCTCAGTTAAGAAAAAGAAGTCTACATTTCGTCTGGCCACAGTGTCGGCAGTGTGGCGCTCCGCGGTGAAGAGCTGTTAAGAGATGACGCAATTCGCGGCGCGAGAGCTCAACTTCAAAATTTCTTTTAAAGATTTAAAGAAAAATTACCTCGATGAAGATGTCAGGAATGAAAGGCAATGAACTGCTCAACGTAACCCGCTACTCTCTGTATTTGTACTTTTAACACTTTAGGGTGAATTTAACGAGTTTGTCTCAAAACGCACTTTTTGGAACTTTGGTATTTTTCTTACTTCCATGTACGCATTTTCATCACCTGTGGCATTTATTATAGGTACTAGACATCTTGACAAACAAAACGGCTATTTATAAATTTCTGAGAACAACTTGATATTTAAAAAAACGAGGAAAATTGTATTTTCATACATTTTTCGATATTTTTTTTAAATGTTTCCGCCGTATAAAGCTGCATGCTCCGAATTATATCGCAAGCCAGAATCTGTTGAAATGTCAATGAAAAAAATTGTGAACTGTTTTCTAGAGATCTGAATTTTTATTAATTATCGAGCAGTGCCTGGTTTCTTGCCTTTTCTAAATATTGAAACTGCCCTCACCTCAAGAATAATTTTTTTTTCGGCAAAAGTACTTCATGCTTTCATTACACACCTTCGGATCAGTTTCCATGAATTGTTTTGAACAAATTCGACATGATCGAACGCAACGTCGGGGGCGTTTGACGTCGAATGACTCAATTAAGGTGTAGGCCTCAATTTTCACAATATTTTGAATATGCGTGAACTAAAACAATGCTGTTTATTTTTATTTATTACATTATTAGAAGGAAACGCATATATTAATCACAATTCGATTACTTTGTTTCATATTTATTAGTAGCCTGTACTCGAATGGATCTCATTTTTTTTTACTACCAGGGCTTATCGCATATGCGCGTCCTGATATGTAACGCAAAACTTTTCCCGCTTAAGACTAAAGAAAGTGTTGATTACAGTAAATATGCGAGGTGTAACTGAGCATGCTGCTGCAGTTCTGGTTTCGAATCTGTACTGGGCTTTTATAGGTTAGGAAGTGTAGAATTGGTCTGTCTCTTTAGCTTTATGTATTCTTGGATTGCATTTTAGCTTATCAAGTGTGACGAACATCCTGTGCAGGCAGGCTCACAGAAAACGTTAAGGAGACATATTTTATTAAAAACAAAGTGGTTGAACTGCACAACAAACCGCTTTTAAATGCCTTTTTTCCGCGCAATTGTTTCTGACCGCATGAAGTTCTATGAAAGGCAGCTGTCCCTGTTATGGTAAGACACATTTTCTTCCTCACGGAAACGTTTTTCACAGTACCATTGCAATGCGTCTTTACCATCAGTATGTCATTTCCTTTTTCTTCACCATCTGTGCTGGTATTATGTACAGGTGCAGGCATAAGTAAAGGGAGCGCGCGATTCTGTTTTCAGCGCAACCACCCCTTCCCTGTATGAAATATAAAAGCATTGTTCTTCTATAATTCACTTACGGTAGCTGGCAATTTGAATTAGGCATTGCGTAAAAAATGGTAGAAGGCCATATCGTGCTCTTTTACTGTTGTCCACAACTTATCCTTTTCATTTTCTACACTCCTACCCTGCCGGATTGTACAGCGAGTTAATAGAGTTAATTCCGCGGTGGGCCATATAAGAAACAAATAAATAAATAAATAGACTCTTCTGACAGATTTTCTGTGTATTTTTGAGGCTGGAAGCGGTCTGCTCGCTCAGTTAGCTTTGTTAGTTTATTTAACGGCAATGGTGCATTGTTCTAGCAATTTATCAAAGCGAAAGTGACTAAAGATATTGTTCCTTGTCCGCAAAGGGAGATATAGTTACTCTTTCTTTTCTAGCAAATCAGGCTCAGTTGTTTATGAGCCTAAACCTCAAGAGAGCACAACATGAATCTGACCATGTGACTTGAACTTTAATATGATATCACAGCCACCAAATATTTTTTACGTTAAGAAACAAGGGTTTGGCGTGCAGCCCAGGTCAATAGCTTCAGTGCAATCTTATGCAGCTAATTACGCTAAAAACAGAGCTGATAATCTATACAATGCTTCCTTGGGTGCTGTGCGAGGTTGCACACTTGCTGATAACCAAATCCGTCAACCTCACCTTTCCGCCGGTGCGCAGGCTTACTCCTTCATGTTCCGACGTTCACTCCTTTTGTGGTGGGAACCTAATCAAGGCTGCACCTCGGTTGTTTAAAGTGAGCTCCGAGAAAAAGAAGATAACGGCACATCCTGGGATATTTACAATGAAGGCGTCATCTTTTTAATGAAAAAAACAATGCTGTCTGCTCATTTCAATGTTTAGTTCAAATGTACGTAATTAAAATTATTGACATGCATTCACGCTTGTAAAAAAACAAATTATGAAATCACAATACGTTTACTCGCACAAAGCACCTACTCATATCGTTCAGCCTACGAACACTGCCTAGTTGATGACTGTAGGTTATGGCTTTATTGTAGATAGTGTGTTTCTTGAATGCATCATGAAAATCTAATCCATCACGCGTGCGGGATGTCCTGGGTTCAATCCTCAATGGCGAAGAGGACCCACTGGCGTTCTGACAGGTGCAAACATTCTCAAGCATAATCATTCTGCCCGACATTATGCGCGGCTTTCTCTAGATTGGTATGCTTGCGGAGTGTCGTTCACGTTGACTATTTTTTTCTTTGCCCCTTCACTTTTGACTCAAGTACCAATTCGTTATTATTTTCCTCTTTACGCTTTTGCAGTACTCTTTGATAAGTGTTGAGTGAGCTCAGCCGAATGGGCTCGCTGTTACATGAACAGTGTATATCAGGCGATAAGGTTAACTAGGTAACTTCGAGTTTGCTACCCTCTGCGTACAGAAGGGGATAAGGGATGAATAAAGGGATGTGAGGAATGGAAGATAAGAACACAGTTGGAAACGTGTCCGCTGGAGTCTTTACTCAGTAAGAGCGGAGGGCGCTCACTGAGAGTCGATACTCTACAGCTCAAGACAGAGTCCTTCATATATTTCAAAAGCTCCTTGATGGCTTTCTTCTCAGAAGTTACGTGCCATGGCGCCAACCAAGGATGTTGTGAAAGCAGCGTCCCGAGAGTCCGGGGTTAGCCCATGCTGCCAAAACTGTATTGCGGCCAAATATGCTTAAATGAGCACAGCGTTGGCTTTTGCCAGTGGAATTAGGATAATATGTGCACGCTACGGCAGGCCTCTCCAGCAGAACTGTAAACTGAGACGTTGCCAACACTGTCAATGTGTCCTGGTAGCCAACAGAAAACGATGTCTTGACCTTCTGCTAGTGCTCCTCTGCACAGTATGCAATGCTCCATGTTTTGCATAGGCTGATTTAAGGCAAACAGAGCTCCTATGCAGTCGCAAAACACAGTACATCTCTCAGGTCTTTGATGACTTTATTATTAACGAGCCCTTCAAATAGCTGCTAGTTCCAAACTGTCATGTACGAAATTTCTTGCTCAATAGCGACATATGTATGGCCTGAATGACCGCGGCATATGCTCAAGTAATCTGTGAGGACAAGAAATCCATGTAACGTGGGAGCGGGGAGTATAGGCTATGTGGAGTAAGGACAGTTTCATCTGGTTGAGTGCGAGTGTCTTATTCTCGCAAAGTATGAAAGAAAGTATGAATACTTCAAAAAATATGCTTTTTAGCATGCCGGTTTCAGTACTAATTTGGGTGATCTCAGAGATGATGGAGGCTGGGAAGAATGCGGTTAGCGAGTTCACCCATATATGCAGCGACTCCTAGAATTCAGGAAATTCAGTACTCCAACCGCGAGAAATCCAGACATTGAAGCTTACACACTTTGTTATCGCAGACAATATACTGAAAATTGCTTGTATAGCTTTTGTTGGTGTGTAGTTGTTGCTATGTATTAATCTACTTACTTTAATGTAAATATAGCCCCGTCATCGATGTAACGTTGTATTAACAATTCAATTTTGTCTTGATGTTTCTCCAAGAATATTAATTCAATTTTCAGACCGTGATCCATGGATGTAAGTGATTTCTACGAATGAAAATATCAGTTCATTACAACACTGAGGCTAGCTTATCATAGGGTGGAGTGGGGCTAAACACAGCACGGTGAAAACACGACGTTTTATTATTAGCGCGCTCGTACGTTTAAACGACTACTCATATTATTCGGAAATGTTGGTGGTTTTACCGGCAACATGTCCGCTACAGCTCACTTTAATTAGCGCTTGTCCCTTTCTTTGCATCCTGTGTACTTCTGATGCACTGCTCCTTAATTACGGCCAACCAAATAGCGCAGTCTTCCGTATTGGTGAACGGACTTTAGACTTGATCAGACTGCTCCTTCTAAACAAAGGAAAAAATTCGCCAGTGAGCCCTGGGGGACAAGAAAGTAGATGAAAAGGGTGTGAAATTCGGCACACTACATTATTCGCAACTGCAGCTCAAACAGCTCGGCGTTCTAGACTAAACGAAATTTTTACTTTTATGACAGGTTATTGGTCTTGTCATTTGCTTGGAATTGGATTTTTCGCGTTTAAGGTTATTGAAGAATTATTTTAGCAGCAGGTGTCATGTAAGGCAAAACTCGATGTTGTGGTAATCAGGAGGGTAAAACAATGAAAATTGTTTGAGGGCGTAATGCCAGCGTGGCAGAGAATAATTCTGCAGTAATTATTTTCATATAAGCATATCGAAAAATAATCGGGACCATTTCCAGATGCGTGAAGCCTTTTGCCCCACTCTTCCCGAATTGCTTGTTTTTCATGCTGCGTTAACCATAAGCACCCTTAAGGGTATATCTTGGAGCCCTTAAAAATAAGCTGTGTGCGAAAACAACCAATAAAACGACGCGCGGGGAGATGTTATTGGCCTGAAAAAGATCACAAAGGGCAGCCTTCTTGTATCCTCCGTGATCTGGGTCCTGGCACTTCGGAATTTTCAACATTGCTGATAGAGCCTGCCGAACGACGGTTAACAAGCACAGCCCAATGCGTTTCTACGAAAGGCAATACGAGTTCCGTGCTGCTAAAACTTTGAGGTCAGCAGGCGTTTTCAGCTCCGTGTCCTTCAGTTTTCATTTGTGTACGTAAACTAAAAAAGAACCAACGAAAAAGCAGACATCCTGGCACCCGTAACAACCATCTAGCGTCTCCAGTCTGGCGTCCCCCAAGGATTCGTTTTGGGACCATTGTTATTTTTGGTATGTATATTGACACTGTGGCAGGACTTTCCGTCCGCGTGATGCTTTACGCAGACGACTGTGTTTCGTACGAAGAGGCCTCTCCGGTTAACGATAAGGCGCGCCTGAATCATCAGCTCGTGAAGGCGATTACTCTGTGTGACCAATGGCGAATTCCCATTCATTCTGAAAAAAAAGAACATTTCCGTGAGATACACGCATTAGCAAAGACCCATTCAATTTGTGGATGGGGCTAATTACATACCACTTTTGGAACTAACATGATGCAAGTATTTTCGCCTATGGATAACTAGCCGTCATTCGTTAACAAAACACATATATACTGTTGTAGCAGGTTCCATGCGTAACTTGTTTTTCTTGAAGCGCTCACTGAAGTCATCGAAGTCTACTGTTTAATTTTAGCGTGCAATTCTCTAATTCGTTTGATGTTGGGATATGCCGTAGCGGTCGGGTACCCTTTCAACTTAACCAACATGAAACAATGAACATTTATTGTCATTGCTGTTACTTGGAGCTTCATACTGACAAAAGCTCTTATATCGATCGCATGCCCTTATGTCTATATTCGTTGTGGGAACCTGTTCACACCCAATGTTAAAAATAAAAAAGTCCAGTAAAAAATATTTTAACAAAGTTGTTCCTGTAGATTGAAAGCTTCGTGTTTCTCTTCGAACAACAGCTCACCAGGATATCTTGGTGCGAAAAATTTTCAAGTAAGCCGTAAAACCGACCGACTCGTTTTCTTTATTCAGTCAAAAAAAATTCTGTTATTATATCATTTCTTTTCAAAGGCTTATTTTTTGATAGCATACAAACAAATGGTGACTGAATTTATGAGTGCTCGCTTTCGTACTTGCGCTTTTTTTTGTTGCTTTATATTCGTAAAACGGCAATACGGTGCTTCATGTGTCGATCAGAGGAAGTGTTCTTGGAAGAACGTTCTGGAGCGGAAAGCCGCACTAACTCTCACCCGTAACCTGGTAAATTCAAGGAATGCAATCTACAGCATGGAAAAAAAGCTGACTTTGGAGCGCATTTAAACGCAGGGAAACGCGAGAAGCCCGTGTGCTGTGCACTGTTAGTGCACGTTAAAGGAACCCTTGGTAACCAAAATTATGCGGAGCGCTCCACTACGCCATCCCTTGCAGCCTTAGTCGCTTTGGGGCGATAAAGCCCCTTAACCAATCATCAAAGCGGTCCTCTGTTCTAAGGACAACGCAGAAAAATACCAACTGCGATAGCGTTTTTTGTTTTACCGCTTTTGCATAAAAGCCTGCAAGCCTTTTATGCAAAAGCGGTAAAATGGGCGGTAAGCGGTAAACCTGGCTAGCCTAATATTGAAGGGGTGTGTGCGAGGCTGATGTGCAGGGAGAAAGGATGTCTGGCTTTAAAGGAAGTCCCCCGTAAGGTAATGAACCCCGCCTTTCTTCTATACGAATTCTTGCAGCGAGGCACGTTCGCGTGCTTTTCTCGGCAGCGTGCCCCGAAGACATGCTCTCTCACTTCGAGTGCTGTTGAATGTAAGTCACTTTTAACATTGGGGCTTCGGCTCCGTGCCGTGCTTAGATAAAAGTCGGCATAAAACAAAACTGAAACTTTTTGCAAATGTCTCAGCCTTATGGGCTGGTTTATTATTTCGGTGAAGACTTTGTTTGGGTACACTTTGTCCCGTGTTCCCGTTTAAGTATAAACAAGTACACTTTTTAAAACTCTTTCCTAGGACTTTATGGTAAGGTGCACTGTTCAGAAAAATAATCACTCCGGCTCATGAAAATACGAGCTCTTGTTTGTTCTCACTTTATTAGAAAATTACGGAGGACACTGAAGAATATACAGGCGTGCATTCAGTGCGAAAGCATTGTTTCATCATGAGCCCTGTTGTGAGGTTCATTAAATATTCCTTCCTTTCTAACGATATACCTACTCATACGGACACAGCCGCAAGGACACATAAACACTACGTTCACCATTATTCGCCAAAAAACAAGGCGGTTTTTTACCTATGGGTTTTCTGACCGCCTTGCATTCTGAAGATTCTTGGTTCAATTCCACGCACCTTTGGAAATAGTAATATTTTTCCTTGCTGCAGACGTCACTATCTCAAGGCGTAGCGCTTACGCCACGTGAAATGATGGCGACGTCATTGGAAGGTTTTTGTACCACTGCTGCTGGTCACCGCCACCGGGTTTCGTTGCCGATCTGCCATATAATTATTTCGCCTTAAAATCCACTACCACAGGCTTTCCGTGCTTCGTATTTTCTTAGCTCACCGTGGCGTTGAGCTTTGGGCCCCTTGACCACTGCGCTTCGAACGTTTTAGATTTGCACCGATAAATATGCGATCTTCCGGCAACTTAATTCCAGAACCACCTCCCCTGTATTCCAAGCGGAGAGAACACGCGTGTCGTCGACTCGAGTAAACATAACTAACTTTATGCTGCCTTTCCCAGCCTACCACTCCATAGACATTAAACCATCGCAGGTCTCCGAACGAGGACATCTTTCTCCGCTGTGATGAATGCGCGACACATCTGCGCAGTATACAGCAGACTGCGAAGAAACCCTAACTGTATCCGGACTGTACACAAGCATACATGGATTGCGCGGTATTTACCACTAGTTCAGCTCATGCCGTTGTCATTCCGGCCAGACAGGCCCCTATCCAGCAAAAAATCTCACACCATAACCTCAACTGTGTCTGAACCACAGCCACACTACATGCGGCTTTGAAGCACTTCGGTCAGCAAACACCTTAAATATTGTCAACGTTGCGCGATTCGAAACTTGCCCTCTTATGCCTGAAGTCACGTTTACGCCTTTGCGGTCATGAGGAAGTTATGCCAGAGATCAGGAAAATTTAACATCGAGCTTGACATTAAGGTCACGTAGACTTTTTGCACTTACTAGCAGGGCATGATGGTATTGCTGCAAACGACTCTTTTTGGCAGTACTGGTTAAGTGGTCCACGGGAGGACGCAATTGAGCCAATTCCACTGGCAAGAACGGAAGCTGCGCGGCATCTAGGAGTGCGTAGTCGCAACACGACTTCGGCTGCATGAACTGTCCCCGGAGGCTAAGAACGTTCTTTGCGCAAGCTCTCATCATTCCTGCAAACGAGGCTACTATTAGGCCTACCTCGCTGCTACCCAACGTTTTTTTTGTGGCATGTCCTTGGAAGTGCCGTTTCAAAACGCTTACAAACATTTGATCGGAATCGCAGTTTTCAACATGCGAGCGCTGCAAGTGAGAAGCGACAATTCCGCACCCACTTTGCGCCTGCCGTTGGTTTAGCAGGGAACGATTATCCGTGTGTTACCGAGAACTAGAATATTGGGTAGTGTGCTCACTCCGCGGCGGCTCAATGGGAAGCGGTAGCCCCGCGAATGTCGACAGGCTTCTGCTTCGTGCCGTCGACACGAGGTGGCACCACAGTAGACTTCACAGTATGATTTACCGTCGCTGTACCTGCGCCTTGTGTATTTGTGGGCTCGTTGTTGTTCCGTTATGGGGTTGTGCGCTGGTCTCCGCTCTTCTCAGAGGTCACTTCACGTTTCGTTCACGCATGAAGACATGTTTAGCATTCTTTACGATTGGAAGACACTTGTAAAAAGTGGTAGTGGTTTTCTGAGTGCCTCAGCAGCCATTGGTCTTCGTGTGACTATTTTAAGCGCACTTCAACTGTTGCATACCTGACAGGAAAGTTGAAGTACAGACATTTTGATGACTTCAAAGCTTAGCCAAGATCCTCTTGAGAATCTGTTCGGAATAATAAGGTAGTCTTCAGGATGCAACTATCACCCTAAACCAACCCAATGTTTAATCCTACTCAATTTCCTTTCATTTTATGGGCTCTTAAAATGTGTACCGCAAGGTAGTCATCCTGACACAGTGCTAGATTTTCTGCCAGAGTTTGAAGATGGAGGAGATATGGAACATGCCCAGATGAGCGGCCTTCAAATGCAGTGTCAAAGCCCTCCACTCAATAATAGAATTCAGCTGATATACCTGGGCATGACCACGTTGAGCACGTAGCTAAATGTGAGCGTAGAATTGTTTTCTACGTAGAAGGTATAGTGAACTAGAATACCAACATTCTAGTTCACTATAGTCGCAGGGTATGTTGAAAGGAAGTGTGTATTGAAGAGAAGTTGCCAAATGCGCATAACGTTTCTTACAATTCACCCGATAAAAATTTTTCCTTTGCGAGGCTGAAAAAATACCGCGAGCACGGAGGACTGCTATACATATCGGCGCAACATTATGGCTTTGGGTTGAAACTTGAAAACCTCTTCACAGAATGCTTTAGAAGAAGTTGGTAACACCGTTCACGCATAAGGCCTCTCTGAAGAAGTAATAAGGTTTTGCTTAATTAATTATAGACGGAGCTTCTCTATGTGAAATGAGTTAATTAAGAAAAGGCAGAAAAATGCGAACGGGAGAAGCACCTTAAACTCAGCCGTTCCTAACACTTCTCTGAAGTGCTAGAACAAATTGAAGGAAAAAGAGGCGAAACGAGCGAGCCATGGAAAGAAAAATGATAGGTGTAACGTTAAGAGATCGGAAGCGGGCAGAGTGGGTGAGGGAACAAACACGGGTTAATGACATCCTGGTCGAAATCAAGAGAAAGAAATGGGCTTGGGCAGGGCATGTAATGCGAAGGCAAGATAACCGCTGGTCTTTAAGGGTAACGGAGTGGGTTCCAAGAGAAAGTAAGCGTAGTAGGGGGCGGCAGAAGGTTAGGTGGGTGGATGAGATTAAGAAGTTTGCAGGCAAAGGGTGGATGCAGCTGGCAAAGGATAGGGTTAATTGGAGAGACGTGGGAGTGGCCTTTGCCCTGCAGTGGGTGTAGTAAGGCTGATGATGATGATGATGATGATGAAATATATGCAGTGGTGACAAACATGCCTCATTTGTTTCAATTAATAGCCGTGGCTGCATGGCTGTCCAAATAAATATGAAGCAATTGTTACTGTTGGGTCTAAATGGCTTGCGGTGCAACTTGAATTGTAAATGATATGTATACCCCCCCCCCCCTTTATTTTGTCTCACTTCCGTGCCTTTCGTCTCCCTCTGTTTTCTTTGTGCTGCACATTAAAAAGAAATGTTGCCACCAACACACTTTTCATTCCACGTTTGTTCCTGGCAAGAATCAAATTCCGCTCTACCACATGCTACTACTATTGACGTTAAGTATCGAAAAAGCTGCACAACCACTCTGTATGCAGTGCATTATAATCTCATGTAGTAATACAACATTCAATGGCCCTTGTGTACCTTTGAGGAATGAATAAACATGTGCACATGCCAGATATTAAGTTCTATTCAAGATCCGCTCAGCCATTTCGTCGACACTCACGCGAATGTCGCGATAATAGTTCATTTGGTCGGCGCGGCTACCACGGCTACTGGACGCTAGTCGAATGCGCCACTCGTCTTCACCGGTCAATACGCATGCAGCGCCACAAAGCACCGCCTCGCCCTGTTGAAACCAGCGGGGTCACCCCGAGCCGTGCCTGTGAGCACACTACCCAATATTCTAGTTCACTTTACCTGAGTGGACATTGAATTGATGTCCCCGGACGAACGGCCCGAATCGCGAATGATCAGCTGGTTCAGGCGTCACGTGACAACACGTCCGCAAGCCTCTGCAGACGTCAAGCGTTCGGGCACACCAAGCGGACCACAGCACACCATCTGCGCGTCCTCTTCAACTGGCTATGATTGTGTTGCCGCCGAAGTTTGAAAAGCTCCACTACGGAGATTCTCAACATCAATTCCTCGCGAAAATGTCCCGCTGCGTTAGATGTGGTACTTGAAATTTTGAAGGCAATAAGAAGCCCTTGGCGCTAATATGCTGTCCTCAAAAAAAGCAGCGCAAAAACACGTGGACAAAGACGAGACGACAAGGACGGGCGCTGATTTTCTTACATCTTTTATTGCGAAAGAATTCACTCTTATAGACATTCTGTACAGCCGTGGCTATCGTTCACGCATGCGCAAATAGGTCAGCTCTTTTTGGGAAAGGGCAATAGAGGCAGTGCTGACACAGCCCTCCCCAGACTACATATCTGTTCATATTCTTCGATTTCTCTTGTTAAACGTTCTTTGCTCCTTTTGGTAACAGAGGTGTCAAGTGCAGGCGAACAATGTTGGCAAGTGAGACAGTTACTTTCGAGTAAACCTTCAAAATCTTTCCCCTCGCATGCATTTCTGAAGTTCCTGGCATGCTCTCTTGACCTCTCGTTCACGCATCATCTAGTTTGCCCAACATACGTTTTTCCACAACTTAAGGAAATTCGGTAAACTACGCCTTCTGTGCATTCAACAAACGGCCGCCAGTGTCTTTTGCCACAGCCACGCTGTTGGGTTGCCTCCGGATCAGTTATTCTGCAAAGCTTGGCCAGCTTATGAGGAGCAGAGAACACAACTTTCATGTTGTAACGCTGGGCTACCTTTTTGAGATTGTGCGACAGTGTGTGTATGTAAGGTATCACCGCTACTATCGGCCTACTCTGTGTGCGGGCATCGCAAGTTTGCACCTTACTGCGCATCTGTTTTCAGGAGGCCTTCAGCGACTGAAACCAGGAGGTGGTGAGGGTACCCAGCGCTCAGCAGTCTTCGAGCTTGACGGTTGAACGCTTCTGATATAAGATGAGGGCAGGTTTTGCCGAGAGCGTTCTTGAGGCATGGCATGGCAATAGCTCGTTTAACGAGCTTTGAGTGGGCAGAATTGAACGGCAGAAGTAGTTTGTTGGCGCGCGGCTCATAGCGCCAGCAGATACCATCATCTTTCGTCGTCTCGTCTTCTTGGGCAAAGCCAGGTGTGAACTAAGTGTGTATGGGTGTCGAGCACACTCGGTACAAGGAGCTTTTCGAAACAAATACAACAGCATAAAAGCGCCTTGAGTTGAAAACTCCCAAAGAGCGTTAAAGACCTGATGATCGTTTCGTCCCTCACTGGAACTTTTGATTGAATCCCATTCAGGTTCCACCAAAAACACCAAAAAACACTCGGGAGTCACGCACACACGCCAAACGAAGAACGAAGAAAACCTGAAACGCGTGCACGCACAAAGCAGCACGCAGCGAAAGAAGCGCAATGCGTGATGCGCACCGCAATTCCGCGTGGTCAAGAATTGCGCCGAAACGTAAAATCGGGCGCGTAGTACAAAGCCGGCTTCATTCCGGGTAGCTAGCCAGCGAGCGAGTACATGGTCCATCTTCAAACGAGCGGTCTGAAATAGTAGCCGGCTGGATGGATGGATGGAAGGTAGGAGCATCCGCTTTGAAACGGGGAAGTGGTTGTTGCCACTATGCCCAGTTTTTTTCCTTTATTTTTGTTTACTCTGCTGTAAGTTGTGAATACAATTCGCCATTTTCTTTAAAAAAACGTCTTCCTACACTTTAAAACTTAGGTCACCTCTGTCCTTTTGTGCCACCAATCCTCCAATCGCGTTTTGCTAATTTCCAGCGCATATTTATTTACATGACTATTGCTATCTCTAAACCCTAAGGCCTCAGGAAGAGTGACTGTGCCTGCATCGACATCGGGATGGATACCATCGCATTTTAGGATGAGGTGTTCTATTCTTTCTACAGATTTACCACACACAACACATGTGTCATCTTCTTCGTTAAATTTTTTTCTGTAGCTGCGCGTTCTAAGACACCCTGACCTAGCTTCAAAGAGGAGGGCACTGCCTCTTGAGTTATCATAAAGCGTTTCCTTCCTGATCTGCCTTTTCCAGCATCGATATAGTTCGACACTATGCTTATTTTTCATTGAATCTATCCGATTTTTACCTTCGACATTTTTAACCTGTCGTTTAATGCTCTTTCTTTCTCCTTCCTCGTCTCTGGCAAACTTACTGGCCAGCTTTCTAGATCGTTTCCGCCACTGAGTGTCAACGCTCCTTCTGTACAGGTATTTAAATACCTTAGCTGCCCATCTGTCATCATGCAATTTCCTCAGACGTTCTTCGTATAGTACTTTTCGTTCTTCGTATAGGCGTTTTAAATCCGGTGTGCTACCTAGCGGCACTGAACTCTGCGCATGGCGCTCAATGTTACACAGAGGAGTCGTGCTTGCTTCATATGGTAGCGATCCTGTCCGCTCGCCTGAACCCACCTTCACGTAAGTGAAACGACTGCTTGCAACCAATCAAGGCAATTAAAAAGCCGCCGCGGTGGCTCAGTGGTTATGGCGCTCGGCTGCTGACCCGAAAGACGCGGGTCTATCCCGGCCATGGTAATCGAATTTCGATAGAGGCGAAATTCTAGAGGCCCGTGTACAGAGCGATGTCAGTGCACGTTAAATAATATCGGGTGGTTGAGACCTTCTCTATGGCATCCCTCATAGCCTGGATCGCTTTGGGACTAATACCCCATAAACCAAACTAAGGCGTATTACACTACTGAAACGACACGATCTTGAGCACAAGAATACAGGCCCTCTCTGCTCATCCTCTGTTCGCCATGAACGGTTTCATATTGTGTTCCAATTCTCTTAACTCTTCTCTCCACTCCATTCAATCCCCTCCCAATGTATATGGTAGCAATTCGGGCACTTCCTCGTCAGCCTCCCGGCCTTCGCACTATTGTGTCTCTATGTGTCTGCACATGCATTCAACACCTAGATATCGGCATCACAGCACAAAATTTGCTCTGCACTGGCTTCAATTATATGGCACTCTCTGCATACGCTTGTCCTCCTAATTCGTAGAGACATCACTCGGAGGCTTGTGTCACCCTTCAGTGTTTTAATACATCCGCTGTTCCGCAACGATGCTACCTCTAACGAATTTGAACAGAATACTTTCAGAGACCTGCTCTTTACATGCAATGAAAAAGGAAGAGCTTGAGTGTTGCATGACGCTAAGTTAGAGATTTCTGTGGGTCCTGCTTAATTCTTAATTTTCATATTTCTTTAAGAGCTTTAACGTACTTTGAAATAATTTTTTTTTCTGATTAGCTCTGCCTTGATGTGCGAACCCCTAAAATTTAGTTTGCCAATAACTCTTGGGGAACATAACTAAGACACTTTCTTTTCCTAAAAGACGGTGAGGTTTTTATAAGAGCTGCTAGGCTCTGCAATTGACTGGAGAACACAAGTCATTAGTTTTAGCGAACCCTATATTGAAAAAGGCATTCCCAGATGAAGATTAAAAGACGGAATCAGCAAGGAAACGAAGTTTTGGATTTGTAATCCTAAAAATGTCTTAGAGTACAAATAGACTACTGTTGTTCTTTGCGCCTACCGAAATATCTCAGCGCTCCACATTCTTAGTTCCAGTCCAGTAAAACAAAGAACCATGCTTCTATTTAATTTCTGTAGGATAACAAGAAAGGGTCGTTTTTCACCCCGCATGGACTGCAGGAATTTAAAAGCCATTTATGAAACAAAAATAAACGGAGCTAAAACGGCAAGAAGAGAAAAACAAAGACAAATGCAAGAGCCCGAGTTGTCTGTCTAACGCTATCAAACTTCTCCGGACGAGCGCCGTCAAAACCTTCGCCGCTTCTAATTGAGAATTGACTCAGCGCACGCTAGCCGCATCGCCGTGCTCATTACCTCAGCTAGTGCTGCGCCGCTGCTTTTGGCTATGGCAGTTCTAGTTGGACCGAAGGTATGAAATTAATTGCGTGGCATTTACCATCCCTAAGTTTTGTCACAAGAACAGAGAAATAAAGTTTCTTTAGGATCTAGAACAGGTCTGAGGTCGTTAAGCGTATGATCTTCGCTTCATCCCCTCAAGAGCATGGAGGACGCCGAACGCGCTGCTCTGTAATCAGGAATAAAGAGCAGTCGTTGACTGGGGATATGTTTCTATCAATTTTCCACTTACCTGGGGCTAAACGGAGTAATCTAATCCAGCGCACTTCACTATATCACGTTTAGTTAGTACTCTGCTTTGGGACGCCATATAACACGATGCGGTAATTGGAGCATTAAGCACCGCCGCACCACTCCTGGAAAGCTAGAATAGAGAAGAAAGAAGCTACTGTTTGATATAGCTTGGCATTTCAGTGGAATGTGCCCGGTAAGCAAAGAGTTTGATAATACAAATAAGAGAGGGCTCCATTTGAACATAAATCGCATAAGTTTTTTTTTTTGGTGTAACGTACAATTCCCAAAGACGCCGTTCCTTTTTTTGCGGAGAATAACCTCCTGGTTATGTGGCCATTTGCATTGTCCATGATGGAGAGAAAAGAGAAGCAAGAAAGCTAACGAAGCAGATGAGGCCCTCTTCTTCATACTATAAAGACTTTATTTATATTTATTTCTGGTTTGAAGCACTGCGTCTAACAGGCGCCAGGAAAGTGCGGCGCAAGTGCAATATGCCGCTGTATATTTACAGTGTAAATATTCGGCGACTTCTGTTGGCGAGGCACGCCAAGAGGGTTAGTTCATTCGCACCTCATATGTTTGGGGGACTGTAGTCGTTTACACATTCAAACATTCTTTTTTTTTTCCTCCGCAAGAGTTGCACCTGGTAACTTTTGTATTGTGAGAGACTTCGCCACCTCTACCCTAGAATACGTGGTCTTAAAACTAGCAAGCATATTTTCCTTCCCAGTGATCTATGCCTGAAAACTCAAGCAATTGTCCTGCCTCATAAGGGCCTCAGAAATAAGGGACACATAAGTAGGTCATGTACAGCAGTCAACTTTTTCAAAACAATCGCGAGAGCGTCGACTACCCGGCGCTACTGCGCCGGAAGGCGTAAGTGAGAGAAAGAGCGAGAGCATAGCCCCTATTCCTGATGCTGGAGCGAACGTCCCCTGCTTGGTTGTTCTAATCAGAGCGAACCAACCAATGCTAATCGTCGGCTGTGTTGCATCGGATCCCTTAGAAACAGCTACCAACTCGGATTATTCCCGGTATATAGAGCTGGTGACATTTGAAAAAGGCACACATGATAAACAGCGTAGCCTTTGCAAGAAATGTTTTTCTTTATTTTCCAGAGTCCTTCAGTTGCTTTATGGTTATGAAACTCTCTCTAAAGTTTGGTTTGCGGATAAAAGTGGCCGTTGGAGGCGCCACCCCGATCGAGCATCAGCAATGGGTAGAGCGGCCTGTTGGTGTTTGGTGTGGTTGTACAAGAAGTAATTTCTTTCACGCGCGTACTGTTATTTGGTCTGTTAATTATTTATAGGTGATTGAAGTGGATGTGCTGTATGCTTTGTAGTTCCGTAATCCGAGCCCGCTTGACACTTTCATAGAGCTCTCGTTCTTTCCAAGAACGATAACCGATTGGAACAAGTTACTTTACGATGTATTAACTTCATCATCACCAGAAACTTTTTATCCGCAATCAGTTCCATGTTATATGTTAAGAAAATCTCGTCTGATTCTTCAAATGTCTACTTTCTTTCTTTCTGCACATGGACATAAATGTAACCCGATCGTCTTTTATAAGCTGATTTGTTCCGCAGAAGCTTTACTGTGTGTACGTATACGCTTTCTTTTTTTGTTGCTGTTGTTCGCATTGCAATCAATTGTGGGCAAATCATAGTACATGTCCTGAGCCCGCTCCAGCTTTGGCTACTAAAAGAGGCCGAAAGTATTGAATCAATAAAGCAATAAATAAATAAAAGAGATAAGAGAACAGCCCCATTAGCGCCAAGGCTGGCTCCATGTTCGTGATGCTTACAACCTTTGTCTTTTGATGCTTACAACCTTTGTCCGTAAGGTTTCGAGACTGATTTCTTTTCTTCTCTAGAAACGATTCCGAAATTAAATGTTGGTCTGTATGTGTAGCGCCATCTTTTCGGGCTAACCTGAGCTATTTATGTTATTTGCTGTCGCAGCAGCTAGGTAGCACTACATGAATAAAGATACGTTTTTATTAGTCGTCTGCGCATTCTACTGTGAGTGAATGTGGGGAGATGGACGTCTACCTCGAACAGCGTATAAACATAAAATTCTGTGAAAATCTCGACAAGACAGCCACACAGACGTATGAGCTCTTTCGTGACGCTTGCGGCCACGAGACATTATCACGAAGCGCGAGTTTTCGAGTGGCACAAAAGGTTCGTTTCGGGGAGAACATCGGTGGAAGACACAACAAGGCAGGGGTGCACTTCAACCTCAGGGAATGAAAACAACGTGGCTCGGATCAGGGAAATCTTACAGCAAGCCCGCACTATTACAGTCCGCATGCTATCAGATGCTCTCGACATTAGTAATACAACATGCCACCAAATTTTGAGTAAGAACTTGAGAAATCGAAAGCTAAATGCCAGACTTGTGCCGCGCTCGCTCACACAGGAGTAGAAGGACACCCGGGCATCAGTGAGCGCTGATTTGCTCTCCAAGGCAGAAAGGTTGCTGCATCTGCCGACAGCATCATTGCTGAAGACGAAACATGGTGTTTTCAATACGATCCTCAAAAAAGAGACAGAGCACAGAATGGTGGTCCACAAGCTCTCCGGCATCGAGAAAGGTGCGGCGACAGAAGACCAAAACGAAGACGCTGCTGATAGTTTTTTTCGGCGCCAGAGGCGTCATACACCACGAATTCGTCCCACAAGGGCAGAATGTGAATCAGGAGTTTCATATCGTTGCGCTCCAAAACATGCGCGATGCACTGCGACGCCGTTGCCCCGAGTTATGGGCATATGGACAATGGAGCCTTCTCCACGAAAACGCAAGGCCGCACACTGTTCTCAGCGTGACAAAAGTTCTGGCCAAGCACAGCATTACTGTGCTTCCCCATCCGCCATACTCGCCTGACCTCTCCCCATGTGATCTTTTGCTGTTTTCTTGTGTAAACAGAGCCCTAAAAGGTCGCTGGATAGGAAGCGTGGCGGCCATCCCAAACGCCACGACAAAGGAGCTGACAACCCTGCTAAAAGAAGCGTTTTCTAACGGTTTCCAAGACTTCAAGTTGTCTTGGAAGCTGTGTATAGACTGCAAGGAATACTATTTGGAAGGCGTGCTGCACAAAAGATTTCAATGTCAAACGCATTTTTTAATGAATTCAGTCTCCGAACTTTACGGACAGAGGTTTTACAATGACGTTAAAGTACTGCTGAACTGTACTCTGCGGTCATTAACCTACAGCATGCACACGAAAGAAACGCAGTGCGCGGTAAGGCAAACCCAGCGTTACCAGGCGGCACTCATTGGTTTGTGCTCCGCTTCGGTTCCACACCAGCGTTCAGTGGACACGACTGCAGTTTTTACAGATCTACGTTATACAGAGATGCCCTAAGCACTAGCAGGCTTGGAGGTTTATAGGATGGTTTGAAGCAGGGCATAGTGTCATTCTAGGCAGTGCCCTTTTTTAGTCTTTATAGCCGTCACGTACAGACAAAAGCGAGCGATCTATTTTATCACTGAGGTTCTCCGTCAGTAGCTGAGTCTTTAGCGCCGTCGATGGCCTGGTATTTCGGGCAGGAGAAACCCGGAGCGTCCGTTGCTGTGCAGGCATCCGATGCGACACGGCGCCACTTCCCTGGTAGCCGAAAGCGTGGTTTGTTCTTTGGCAAGCATCGTGAAAGCCCTTCGAGTGCACTGGGAACAGCGTCAGGTTTCAGCTTGGGCAGCTCACGTCGCTGAGAAAAAGCGCCTTCCTTCACAATGAACTCATAGTACCGAAAGATGTGAGTGGTATCGAAATGTTTCTCACAAATGCGCACGTACGGGGAATCAAAGAAAAGGCTACTAATATTAATTTGGAGGATAGCGCATCTCCTCTTTTCTCACAGTATGGTGTCAGACGGGAAAAGAAAATGTGGATGGTTTTTCGCCGTTGCCCATGTAACCTGAGCGGCCGCACGTCATGCAACAAGGTGAAAACATCATTCACAGCACGCGCTTGTTTCACGATACAGGCATGCACACACTTCTACACTGCACCTGACAAAACGCTGAAAAAAGGAAACAACGCAATGACACACCGCAAAGTGATCAGCAATGCACCCTGGCCAATCCACCGCCTCGGGTTTGTGCCATTAAGCCTGAGGAAGTCATCATCATCAAACGACGCCTTCTGCGCACAGGCGGCATCCCACCCACTCCACCGCTCGCCAAAACTTGATCTTCTGTTGAGGACAGCGCCACAGCACGGCCGTGTTGGGTAGAGTACCAAGCTCCACCATTGATTTAAGGAGAAGTTTCATCGCCACAAAGCTATTGAAGGACTCTGTCGTTGCTAACGAAAACCTAATTTTAGACTACCCATGATATTGGTGCAAAACTTGTTGACGCAAACGTCCTCGAGCCTTTACCTGCAAACGCAACATGGGCTTAGTGTCGTGCAGAGCTACAAACACGCGGCGGGTAGAAAATTTGAAAACAACGTCCCCGCTTGGAGCTGTTGATTATTTCAGTCTCGCCCTACCGTATGCTGCCCTTCCTGTTAACTCACTTTTCAAAGCGACTGCTGTGGTCTGGTGGTAGTACGAGTGCGAACTCCAGGCCAGGACGATTTTTTCTTGAAGTTCTTAAGCTTTCATTTGTAGCCATATGGCTGCGCTGTGTGACTGTCAATGAGTAATCACTATTTTATTACAAACGTACTTGATCTTGGGTGATTCCCCTTAACATTGGGCCAAGGTGCAAAGAAACAGACATGGCTTAAAGATTGTCGCAATACCTTGAATAAAAACCATGGCTTTGAAAAAGACGACAGTGCCTGCTGCATAAAGGAAAAACACATTAGGAGCGCAACAGACAGGAAAATTAAAATTTGCAACACAGTACTTGTCGTGTTTCTTCACTTAACGTATAACATTAACAACGTTGGAATAAAAGCATGTATTGATATTTATTTATCAGTGAAAATTTCAGCTGAGCAAGTTTTCAGAACTTTCCTCTTGAATAATCAAAACTGCCCTAAAATTTATCAAACGTACCCTCACAAGCTGCTCAGTTTTCATAATCAATTTTATTAAGATGTAAATGTGCTGAGGGCTTCTAACAAGTACGTGCAAAACTTTCTGACTGTATGTTTGGCAGGGGTGTAAAGTTAAACAAGAACTAGGGGAAGAATGCCTTGATCTAATAGCAAAAGGTGCTTTTTCGTGTTAAGTCTCTAGCAATTAATACCGAAATTTGCAGCGTTTTTGTCGTATTTATACTTGTTAGGTAGCTTTTGTAACAAAGTCTGATGGGGCGAGGAAAAAGTCAAGGATTCATTGCAGCCCTAAAACTGTAACTACATGCAAATCATGCGATCTCCGTGGCTGACTCTGATGAGACCGGATCTGAAAGCAAGGATACACTAGAAGAAAAAAATAAGTAGCACGCTGTTAAATTTATTCTGGGAGACGCCGCAGTTCTTTCTGCAAGCATTTCTGGAAAACATTTTTGACAGCAGTGAAAGCTCATAGCGGGAGTGATAACGTCGAATGAAGCGCTATTATTTTTTCCCGCTATCTCACGAAGGGGAGATAATTAGAATTCGTCGTTATACCAACGTGGAATTCCAACTGCGTGGGAATAAATTCTGGAAGGAGGCAAAGTACATGAAGTAAAACTAGGCCCAATAGGCCATAAATTCGAAAGCGGTCGCTCGTATCGTTCAGGTTAATGATAAAGCGAGAAGAGGAAAAACGGTAGATACTAAAAAGAAGTTTCATATGCCACTATATAGCCGCAATGTAACGAGAAAAGCGGCGAGGTCTAAAGCCATATCAAAACTTTAATCAAGAGGAATAAAACGTGCTCATGAAAACTCTGTACAAGTTTTAAAAAGTAGTTTTTAAGATTTGTCTGTTTACTGGAAATGAAATTGTTCATGGTTTAGAGGGTTTAATGTCCTAGAGCGACTCAAGACATGAGGGATGCCGCAAAGAAGGGCTAGGGAAATTTCAACCACCGGGGGTTGTGTAACGTGCACTGACATCGCACAGCACTGTCAATTCCACAGCAACTGTCACCATGAGTTGTATGATAATTAACATAAAATGACAAGGTTGATTAAGCAGCAGTTGACAAGCAACATATATGTAATGCACTAGTGATAGCTAAATAGAGAGTAAAAAAATAATGGCAGCGATAATAATAGATACTGATAGTGACAGTGCCAGAAATAAATTGTGATGATAGTGATAGTAATAGTGATAACTACTGATAGTGATAGTAATGATGATGGTACTGATAGTGGTAGGGGTAGAGATACTGGTAGTGCTAGAGATAGGTGGCGATGATGATGATGTTCATGCTAGTGATAGCGGTAGTTAGCGATAGTGATAGTTAGTGATAGCAATGATAGTGGCCTTGATAGCGATACTGATGGTTGGTATAGCGATGATGATAATGATGATATTATTGACGATGATAATAACGATGATAGCGAAAGCGTAAAGCTCGTGGGTTCGAGTCTGGTGAAGGGTGTTCGGTCCGCGTCGCGCAAATGTCGTGGATTCAAATCCAGCAAAGGTTGTGGGTTCGAGTGCAGCGAATGTCGACAGTTAGAGTCCTGCGAAGGTTGTTCGGACGTCACGATAGCTAAGAACGGCGACATAGTTTGTCCGGCTCGGAAAACAGACGTCCCAATAGCCAGTGACGTCGACATAGTCAAGCCTAGTCCCTATAACATATAAATGAAAAAGGGATGGAGAAAGAGACGAAACAGAGAGGCTTTCACATTTCCCCTTTTAAGAAGATTTAAGTGCAATCCTGTAAATTTTTCAACTAGGCTTCGCCTGAGGCGAGTCATCCAAGCGCAACTGTTACAGCGTTGCGGTGAGGCAGTGCCATCGACAACTCGAATACAAAGGCCTAAAAGAAGAAACACCTTATCGACAGTGATTTTCCCGACCTGATAAAATGCTACATTAGGCTTGGTTGTTAAGTTCATTTCTAAACCCGCATCTCGCATGTTTCTCATATATCGAAGAAAAAAAAACGATGCTTGATCCTGCATTTACGAAGTCACAAAATTATCAGACGCTAACGCTGCTTCGCCATATAGAGCTTACACTCTCATGCTCAGCAGTATCGTTGTTTTTTTCGAAATAGCTGCGGAAGGCGAGCCCACAGAACCAGGAAACGAAGAAGTGCCTTCTGAATACTATCCCACAACACTATTAGAGCGGGGAATGCGTATATTTTTTTAATGAGCCAAAACGTAAATTTATACTGAAACGGGAAACACAGCCATAAATATTTCTTCTATATAATTAAAAAGAAAAGGAGCACCACAACGCCTACTTCAAACTAAAGGCGAATCATATTTTCAAATATACAGCATTAGTGTAAAATACTGTCTTGAGAACATCCTTGGAAGCCTGAGCCTCATAGCTAGAACTCTTTTGAGTGTTGTTTCAATTTTACTGGCAAAGAAACCTCTGTACTTGCAGTGCTGTTGTCCTTTCGTGTTGTGTGTGTGTCTGCCCTTTCAAAACTGCATTTAATTATAAATCTGACAGCTAACTATACTATAATATAGTTACCATACATTCACTATAGGGAAACATAACCATTGCCGAAATGTGAACACAAGAAATGAAGGCTGCCATGTCCCCGCTTGCGAGAAAAACCTATTTTTCGCGCAAAGTTGCTAGTGTTGGTACATCACAGCAGAACGAACAAGGCAAAAGCGAGAATACTTGTTGATTCATCGTAGAGAAAGCGCAACTTACTGATTTTAAAACCCGCCGCGTTGGCTCAGTGGTTAAGGCACTCGTCTACTGGGCTGGAGTACCCGCGTTCCAAACCGACCTCGGCGGCCGCGTTCCGATTGAGGCGAAACGCAGAAGGCGCCCGTGTGCTGGGCGATATCAATGCGCGTTAAAGATCCCCAGATGGTTGAAATTATTCCGGACACCTACACTACGGTTGTTGTTCTTCCTTTCTTCTTTCGCTCATTCTTTCACTCATTCCTTTATCCCTTCCATTAAGACGGGGTTCGGGTGTCCATCGAGGTACGATAACAGTTACTGGGTGATTTCCTTTTCTCAAAATCAATTTTAATTTCGTGATTTTCATAGCACAGGATATGGGGAAGACAGGAAATCGCAGCGCACGTCGATTGTCTTTTGTTCTTTGCGCGTGTCTTAGGTTATCACTCAGGAATGGGAACACTACATTCTGCAGCAGCGATCCTTATTTCACGCACAGAACGTCATGTCGTCTTTTTAATTTACAGCATTACTATATTTACGCTTATTTTTCAGTCGTTTACCTTGAATCTCTAAAGTTGAAATTAATTTTTCGTTGCAAAACTTGGTCAAATTCAAAGTTTCATACCAAAAGGGACACAATGCAAATTTTGCATGCTGATATCGAGCAGATAGTCTACATAAGGTTTCTTTCTTTTCTACTTGGTGCACAGTCGCTAAAACATGTATTGCATATCGTAATCACATTGCAGAATTGACAGCGCAAAACTTTGTGCGAATAAAAAACTTGGTTCTTTCCGATTCTTGCTAAGGATATTTGGATCACGTCTAAAACAAAAAAGAAAAGCTGCTCATGTACTTTGGTTTCATATATACCAGCAGACGCAAAAAGAAATCCATGAGAAAAGGAGCGCTAAAACAAGACGACGGACGAAGACAGAACACACAGCACGAGCGCTGTCTTCGTCCGTCTTCTTGTTTTCGCGCTCTTTTTCTCATGGATCGATACCGACTCGCCCATCTTTCAACCTTGGCAAAAGGAAAGTTTCAGTTTATCTAAGTTGCAGTTTATTTAGTCTGCAATTTATGTTTTCATTGGAGGCAATCACAGATTCACTTCTGGTCCTAGACAATATCATGCGAGCGCCCAGGGTAACTAGTTTACAATATATCTGCGTGAATTTCGATTTATTTAGTTCATTTAACGTCATGTCATGATCGGCTTCTAAAGAAACAAACAATGCATCGGACCGAAAAATGTACACGCCCCCTTTATCGGCAGGATGTAGAATGCTTTCATAGCAAGGTAAAAATGTGCTGTTAATTATTCGGTAAGGTAACTTATCAAGTACGTGCATTCGCGGCAATAATAATACCAAGCACGCTGCTGCGATCAAACTCTTCTGGCGTTTAGCGTAACAAACTGTAGAACATAGTTGAAATTCCTTCTAGAAAAAGCCCCACCTGTGCTCCCAACTGCAACCAAGAAACCTTCATATTTTGCATAACGAGCGCGTGAGAAAAATTCAGACGCTGAAGAGGGCTCCTTATTATTTAGGCCGCACCTGTCTTCGCATCGAAGAGTCTAATTTGAGCGACGCTGGCAAATAATTACCGGAGGTCAAAAGCGCTCTTTGTGCTGCACACAAAGCAATAACAAAGGCTAACGAGCTCCTGATGAACTCTCGCTTCCCTGATTTATCGACCGCAATGCGGTATCGATCACTTTCGCTGCACGTGTGAAAGCTCCATCATGGCCTACTCTATGTCTTCTGGATGCCAGGAAGTTGAGCCAACAGCTGCCGCACTGATTGCGCACAAAAGGTTGAGCTCTGGGACTAGACTAAATCGAGGTTTCCTGGAGTAGACGGGCTGTGCTGTTTACAAAAACTATGATGGAGCTAGAGAGTTGTGTTTGGCATTGCGTGTTCCTGCATGTACCCAACCGGAACAAAGAACGCGGAATACGCCTGCTTTGACTAAGAAAGAAACATTCACCTACTTGGCCATGGACCGATAGAGAATGTAGCCTTTATTTCAAATGGTGTACAGGTATGTTAGTTCGTATATTTCTACTTGCAGATATAGCTTGGCAATAAGAATTCGAATATCCGTGAAATTTCATTACTCGATTACTTACTGCGAAGTTCGCCTTAATTCCAACTTAACTCGGCTCAAATAATCTCCCTTGTATTTTAATAAGTTTAAGCACATGACTGCTCGAGCGTATGCGACGGCGAAGTCGAACAGGTTGCGCTGCTGGCTTTACCCTGCCCCCGAAGCATGGCAGCGCACTGGTTTGCTTCAGACTTATCAGCCAGTGCTCGCGTGGCATTAAACACGACGAGACAACGCATGGTCACTTCGAGAGCGTCGCCTTCAGAGCTGCAGGCATTGTGCAATCGTGCGGCAAGCCTTATCAATCATGACCGTCTTGCATAAGTGTACGCAGCTTATCACTAGCTGAGGTCTCTGCGTAGCGTGCTCCACGCATGTTTCATGTCCCCGTCAGCGATAACGCGGCATCCGCAAATGCGTTTTTCGCTGAGCTCCAATTTGAATCAACGAATTGCGGCAGGGAGTTTTTTTTAAGTCTGGCCTCAGCACGCATGTTCCCTAGAATTTTACATTCTCACTGACATTCAAACGTGTGGGTCACTTCTAGAAACTGTTCATCTATTCATTGGTGTTTGGCAACGGTATCTAACGACGCGACATCTGCTCGAATTCTTATTCGCCCAGGCTACCAAAAACTTTAACAAGAAGGAAGCCGCTATGCGAAGCATGGACTCTTGATCATTACTACACATTCTTCTAACATAAATTCTGCAACCTTTCGGCCCTGTTCATTCTTACACTTGCACATAGACAGAGGCCGTGGATCTCACACGAGCGGTACAGCATGTAGGAACACTACAGGGATATAGTCTCTAAGTTAAAGCGGACTCTCTTTACACAGACACCTACGGGTTTAAAGAGGCGCACTAGCTCACAGACGAATGCCGAAAAGGACCTTGCGACCGAAATAAACGCCGAGATGAAGAGGAGTCCTCTCGTGGAAACGTTGGCATGTACCCTGAGGTTTTCCCTTCCTTGTTCACCTGCACACATGCACAATCACTTTCCTTCCGGAGAGCATGCATCACACAGTAGGTTTCATAGCGGCTCCAGAACACATGACTTAATGAAACTGATAACCCCAGCACCGCAGGAGATAACGCAATTCATCATTGACCGCAGGACTAATGACGTTAAACACAGCACTGCGGAACAGACCGTTCATGCCATGAGAAGGCTGCTACACGAGTCCATGCCAACAGACCAAACACGAAAGCGACTGTGACAAGCGTGCTCCTTAGGGTAGTCAACAAAGAGCACATGTAAAGGGGCGATAAAAAGAAATGCGCATAGCACGGCGCCCAGGCGCTGCGCAGTGGGAATTTATCTTCAGTGCGCTTGTACCTGGTTGGCAACAAAAAGATGCTAGAGTGGTATATAATTGTGTCATGGATGTCTCTCGCCTATTTGTGTTGCCAGCCAAGGGTAAGCCTGACGCAAATGAAATCCAGCTGTGGAGCGCGTAGACGTCGCCCTGTTCGCATTTCTTTTTATCGCGAAAGTACATTTACCAATCACGTCAACTGTGAGCTCAAGCACAGGATTCATTTCAAGTTAACTATTTCGTGCTGAACATGGAAGACGATCAACAAGACGTCGAAATCGTCCAACACGCTGACAATCATTACGACCCTGAGCCACACCTGGTCATAGATGAAACGGACCCTAATTTCAGAACCGTCGAGGTAACGACAAACAACATCAATTATGGGATAAGGAACACATTTAAACGGACACAGCAGCCCACACCTACTCCCTTTAATGCTCTGGCCAGCGCTGAAGAACAGACCACTCACAATAGCGACAACTAAGAATGCACACGGCCCTCCGCTCCCGAGACCCGTGACACTGGCACACAGACGGAGGCCCTAGATTCCGCACCAGGGTTACAGCACGTATAAACACAATAGGATACAGTCACTAAGTTACAGCGCACTGCCTTTTCACAGACACTTACGCCTTTAAAGACGCACACCTGCTCGCAGACAGACGCCGACGCGGGGCTTGCCACAAAAAAAAAAAACACCCAGAAGAAGACAAGTCAAGTCCTTCACGAAACATTTGGGAATACCCTGCGGTTTTTCCTTCCTTGCTCACTTTATGATAATCAAGAGCTTTCTGGCCAACCTCTCTCTACTAAGAACGTCACATGGGCCTGAAATCATTTTTTTTCTTTTTCGGAGTTTTACCGGTAACTATTTCTTTGTTTCATACTGCATCAGAGTACAGGAAATCAATCTGCACATGCGCAGGACTAACCTGTTCACGTAGTCATACAAGAATTTGCAGGAAATTAATTACAAATTATTGACCTAAGAAACAATTTAAGAAGTCTTCGCAGGTAAGATATGTGCATCTGGGCAGCGACCCATGGCGGCGGTCTTCGTGTACTATAGGCCCCTCACTGGCGGTATTTGTATTTACTCATATGAGCGGCTCGGCAAGGAACAGGCGCAGCTAGGAAGTCTTCCCCTGGTGGGGAGCACTTCAGTGCTAACCAGCTGAGCGGCGGTTACGCCAAAGCTGACTCAAGCGGGCGCATGCTGCACGACGCAATAGCGATGTCTTGTATGTGCCTCTACAACACACCCCGTAACTCCAACGCGCATTGGGCTACGTGCCCGACTGCGGGACACAATACCCGATCTAACGTTCGTCGCCAGGTTATGTACAGAAATACGTTGAATTGACATAATTGCGATATGATGACGCCACCATCTACGGAATTCGATTACGCTTAACCGCAAAAAGTTACAGAAGTGACGGAAGTTGTTTTTCTCGAAGTAGGAGAAATTTCGAGCCGCCACTCGCTGCTTCTTCCTGCGCTTTGCGCAATTCAATGTTATGGTCGCGGAAGCAGAATTATGGTCGCGGAAGCGGAATGTTATGGTCGCGGAAGCGGCCACAGGTGCGATCTCGTGCGAAGACAAAACTATACACTTGGACAGGCATCTTGCAGACTTGTCCAGAAAGGTGCACTACGTCATTCAGCAATACAGACAGATAAACACATCCATACTATCACCATCACAGAAAAATCATCGTCACCGTGGTTTAACAACGAACTGAGGCGCCTAAACAACAAAAAGAAAATACTTTTTTGAACAGCCGAACGCCTGAATAGCGTTTTCGCGTGGAAAAGGTATCAGTTTGCAGAAAAAATATTTCAAACTTTAGCAAGCCAAACCAAACGTTCTTTTTTCATCAGTGTTACCTTCTATGCTGCGCACCAATCCTAACAAGTTTTAAAAAACTATTAACCCTACAAGCCACAAACCACTAACATTACACAAAGATTGCAACATTCTCATACCGGAACATGAAATCTGTAGCACTCTTAACTCCTTTTTTTGCTCAGTTTTTACTAAAGAACCTGAAGGCGAATTACCATACTTCCCTTTCCTCAATCACCCTGTTATGCCAGACATTCTGTTCGATACCAGTGGAATTAGGAAACTAGGCGCCGCGGTGGCTGAGTGGTTACGGCGCTCGGCTGCCGGCCCGAAAGACGCGGGCTCGATTCCGGCCGCGGCGGTCGAATTTCGATGGAGGCGAAATTCTAGAGGCCCGTGTACTGTGCGATGTCATTGCACGTTAAAGAACCCCAGGTGGTCGAAAATTCCGCAGCCCTTCACTACGGCGTCTCTCATAGCCTGAGTCGCTTTGGGACGTTAAACCCTCATAAACCAACCAACCAATTATGAAACTAATCGAATCGTTGAAAGCGTCGTCTTCACCTGGTATTGATAAATGAAACTCTAAAGTCCTAAATATTACTGAGAATATTGTTAGTGTCATCTTATGCCACCTTTTTCAACAGTCTCTAACATCAAGTGTGCTGCCACAAGACTAGAAAATACCCAAGATTGTCCCAGTCCACAAAAAAGGTTCATCATTTTTCTTGTAAAAACTACCGCCCTATTTCCCTCACAAGCATTTCTTCAAAACTGATGGAACATGTTATTTATTCTCACATCATTAAATTCCTAGTTTAAGTCAAATTTTTTCACCCTAACCAACATGGTTTCTTAAAAGGACATTCCTGTGATTCCCTACTAGCCCTTTTCATCAATGACCTTAGTTCGCATCTTGACTTAAATATTCCTCTTGACACGCTGTTTCTTGACTTTGAAGAAGTCTTCGATAAAGTGCCACACAAAAGATTACTACTAAAGCTCTCGCGTCTAAACCTTAATCATTTAGTGATGAACTGCCTTCAAAACGTTTTGACTAACAGAGAGCAATTCGTCTACGCTAACAAATCGTCGTCCCCTCGTTCTCCGGTTACTTCAGGTGTTCCTCAAGGCACAGTGCTCGGACCCTTGCTTTTTCTCATTTACATTAATGATCTTCCTTCCAACGTTACCTCTAACATCCGCCTATTTGCAGATGATTGCGTTATTTACCGCCCGATTTCTACAAGCACTTACGCCGACACCCTTCAACAAGATTTAACCCGAATTGAAACGTGGTGCAAGCATTGGTTAATGTCCCTTAATATTGCTAAAACATGTATGATTTCTTTACATCGCAGACAATCCGACATTTCCTCTAGATATGTTCTTTTTAGTTCTGAAGTGCGTTTCGTTTTTACCTGTATTTAGGCATCACTTTAACTCATACCCTAACATGGTCTTCACATATAACGAACATCGCTAATGACGCTAAACGCACCCTTGGCTTCCTACGTCGAAATGTTTCTTTTGCTACTCCTTTCATTAAATTATTTGCTTAACAAACTTTCGTCCGACCTAAATTAGGATTCGCTTTAGCAGTATGGGACACTCATCAGTCGAACATCTCGCTAACACTTGAAAAAATACAAAATCGCGCTATCCGCTTTATTTACTGTGATTATTCATAATATACTAGCGTGTCTTCTCTAAAATCTAGACCCTCTTTGTCTAGTCTTGAAACAAGAAGAAAAATATCTCGATTATGCTTGTTCCATAAGTTTTATCGTTCATCTCTAGGAGCATCGACCATATCTATCAGCAGCACATCGTCTGTCCAGCCGCATTCACCGCGGCAAGACAGGGTATCCTCCACTGCAAGAACCGCATATCATTTCCGATCTTCTTTTGCCAAATCATCTCGAAACTGGAACGATCTGCCGCCGGAAACCATACACCTTCCCAACCCCACGAAATTCAAGAAAAAGATTGAGGCCATCATCATGTAGTCTGTCATGCCCATCCATCATATAATTCCTCATATCCGGTGTCTTTGAGGTAAAAAATAAATAAATAAAGTCACCGGGATATTACACGCCTCAAAAACCAGCATCCACTGACCAAAAAATATCAACAGCAGCTCGAAACGGACGCATGGCACAGTACGCGTGGGAAGCTTGGCTGCGAGTTCGGACGTAAACAGTTGTCTGGAATCCTGCTGGGGAAGACGAAAGGCACGCCCCCACTTTCGAATATGTCCCTGCGAAAGGACCCAGATGGTGCTCGAGGATAAGGGGATTGGTACAGTCTTTTGAGATGCTTTCAAAGCACCTACGGCAAAGCTGCCCACTACCACGATCGGAAACACCAAGACGGAACTAGCTGAACTGTTTACACTAGGCGAACTAAAGGCAGGCGTACAGCACCGGAAGCCGAAATCAACCCCCGGACAGGGCGGAGTAACATGGGAGGACCTCAGAAACTGCATTGAAGCACATGACCAGCTCATAGCTATCATGAACGAATATTGGAAATCCGGACTATTGTAAAACGCACTCAGATTATCATTTATCAACTTCATAACCAAACAAGGCAAATATTATACGAAACCAGAGAACCTATGCCCAATAGCTTTAGAGTAAACTATCTGGAAACTGACCGAAATAATTATGAATCAAGAAATACATTGAATACGTTGAATTAGGGTTGCACACAGCAAAGTCATTATTCCGGCAAGTTCGCACCGAAATAAAATCACACAACAGGCTTCTGTTTTTGGAAGGAACACCTGCGCCGGTGGGAGCGCTAACTCGGCCATCAGAGATTTCAGTCATCGCAGAAGCAGCGTACAGCCGGAACATACTTCATAACTGGTCTCTTGCCAGACACGAAACACTAATGAATAAGCGGTGCATTCATCGCCAAGAAAACTGCACAGCAGATCTACATCTTTTATGGACTTACCCGTCTTTTTCGCAATGAAGGCACAAAATTCAGCGCATGCCACATGATATGGCCACCCTAGCTCATAGGTGGCCGGATGGAATGATGGATGGAAGATAGGAGTGACTCCTTTAACATGAGCTGATTATAGGTGCCACCATGCTCGGCTTTTTTCTTTATTTTTAATTAACTCTGTTAAAAATTCGTCTTGAAATTCTCCATTTTCTTTCAGTGTGTTTTCAGTGCGACACTTCTGTCCTTATGCCACTTCTCTGCGGTAGATACACTAATGTTCGAATCGCTGGTTGCTGACTTCAACTGCAGATTTATTTATATGCCCATTGTTCTCTCTAAACCTAGGGCCCCACGAATACTGACTACGCCTGCAACGACATCTCAATTGATAACTTACTATCACAGCGCACCAGGTACACCCAAGCACCTCCGTACGACGTCTCATCGCGCCATAAGCTTGTGAAAAAGGCCTGCTTCGAGTGGTGTAGGAAAGGCCGACTGACTTACGACGCCCAGCTCTGAAGGCTATGAATACGATGGACTACAAGTTCCTTCTGCATCTAAACATAAATCCCTCCAAATTCCCCTGCAGTAGCTGAGAGCCTCCTCTATTGTAATAAAGGGTTCATTGATATCCTCAATCATTGCATCAACAATCTTGACCCCATAGATTTCTGTGCAACTTTAGACTCGTAACCACGCAGAAAATGACAATGAGTGGTCAGTGCGACGGGAAGGGGCGCTCGCGCTTCACGTACATCCAGTCGCCGAGAGACGATTTGCTCGGCTGAGAACCTCCGCAGTAGTTCCACGTATAAGATGACGATGAGTGGGCAGAGCCACGTAAAAAACCGCTCGCGCTTCTCGGGCATACATTTGGCAAGACACTATTTTGCTCTCGTACGAAGCACCGGATTAATGCCACAGAGAAAATGGCAAAAGCGGGCAGTACCGTGGGACGGAGCGCTAGACATTCTCAGACATACAGTCACCAAGAGACGATTTTAGTCTGGTCAGAACCTCCGCACTAGGGTCACGTATAAAATGACTTGAGCGGGAAGTGCCACGGGAAGGGGCGGTGGCGCTTCTCGTACATACAATCAGTCAGAGACTATTTTGCTCTCATCGGAACCACCGGAATATTGCCGCATAGAAAATGGCAATAGGGGGCAGTGGCGCGGGACGGAGCGCTAGCCCTTCTCAGACATAAAGAGCATAGCGACGTTGCTCGCGTCGGAACAACGGGATTAGTGCCGCGTAAAAGACGACGATGAGGGGCCAGGGAATGGTACGAAGTGGTATGGAGCCATCGCCATGCTCTAAACTTCCGGATTAGTGGATTTGGACATAAAAAATACTTCTGACGGTAGCGTGGGCGGAATCGCTACTTAAAAACAGCCTTACGTGGCTTCTTTTCTCGCTAAGCTGTCGAAAATCTCTTGAAAAAATCACCCGTTAAAAACGCGAAGGACCAATAATTTAGTAGCTATTTCAACTAATGTCGACGTGAAGCTTGTTTTCATAAAAAGATTGCTGGAGTAGTCGTAGCGGGGCAATACTTCTTTATGTGTTGCCTAGGCTGGCTTCATTTTGTTTTTAACGCGAAAACGTTTTTTCTTCTATTAAGTGAGAATACTGCGACATGTATGCACAGCAATCCTAAATTTGGCAAGAAGGAATGGTGACACCACCACGCAGACGTATGAACCACACTGCAAGCCCAGCACCATCAGTTCAAGCGATCATCTAGGTGTTGTTATTCTGTATATACTCGCCACTTATCGACCTACATGTGGCGCCAGTTTTCCCGACGTTCGCAACAAAATTGCAGCGCAGCCGTTTTGTTGTGCAGCGTTCCGGGTGGCGTCATACGATTTCTCGTTGCATAGCGCATATATGCGCTAGTAAAGTTATAGACCAACTTGCGACAGGTATTTGAAACCGACGACATATGCACCTTGTATGCCTTTCGAGACAGTTGCATAAAAATTATAATACAACCAATAGTCCTACAACGTTCCGGGTGGTGTCACATGCGCACGCGTGTGCGGGTGGTGTCGTACATGAAAAAATAAAGAAAAAAATTCTTCGCCTTAAATTGCTTGAATCACCGAACCCCCTCCTTCGGTTCTGTGACTGGACGCCATAGCCCTAAAAGCTACATTCGTAAGCGTTTTGGTCCAATGGTAAATACGCAATGCTATTGACCATTCCTGTCAAAGGAAAGAATTTCACTTTTTGTAGCAATAAATATGAACTGCTTTTGCTTCCTTTACTTTCTTTGCCTGAACCCTTGTCACTAATGGTCAATGATGAAGAAATGCTGTTTCAGGATATGGAGGTAGAAATTTATTTTTTCGCCTAAAATCATACTAAACCTTTCTCTCTTTACCCCACCTTCACTAAATCTGTATATCACCCGGTCCATTAAAAAACGAAAGCAAAAAGTAATGGTCATTACATCCGTGGCTAAGCGGAAGCACATGGTCGGCTGGTCCAACTTGGGCTGTGATTTGTTTTATTCACCTGTTTTGATTCATACTGCCACGCTTCAGTGCTCGAAAATAGTGCTTCACTTTGGGGAGGGTACAGGAGAGGGGAGGGTGCACGAATGTTACACCTCGCTAGCAGCGTTTCTGAGGGCACCGTCTCGAAAGTGTTCGACTTGGCGCGCGTGTGACTTTCAGGCAACAAACTCACGTCCAGGGTTCAGATCACGACACTCCCCTCGGACTGCATTTTTGGTCCTCCCGACACCGCTGCAGATCACCCCATAGAGGTTGAAGACTTAGATTGCCACCTAATAGAGCTCGTTCCTAAAATTAGAAACAGCACTAGCCTATATATCCTCAACACATACAGCAGCCCGAAAGGCAAAGCAGCCACCCTCCTCGCAGCTATACGCAAAGCGCTCCTTATCAGCGCTAAACACCCGCCTATAGTGCTTGGTGACTTTAATGCTAGACACGTCAGCTGGGGGTACAAATTCAGCTGCAGGAAAGGAGCACAGCTCTGGACACTAATTCGGAACGAGGGGCTCACCCTCGTCAACAATCCGCAACAACATACGCGCATCGGTAACAGCGTGCAACACACAACCCCAGATCTCACACTCACAAAGAATACCACACAATGTCACTGGTCGCACACGCAGACCTCCCTAGGCAGCGACCACTACATAATTCAAGTCTCACTCTCGCTAATCTAAATCACCTCCTTCATGCAAATGAAGCTGCAGATCACCGACTGCGAGAAGTTTCGGAACATCCGTAACGACGCCCGCACCCAAATCAAACACCTTGCGAGATGGGTGGCAGAACTCACAAGGGACGTCGCTACAGCGACATCTGAGATCCCGCACAATCGGGAATCGGACTCGGTTCACTGCAGACTCCTTCACATGTGGGAGGCTCACTCCGGCCTGCAAAAACTTTGGCTTCGTAACAAAGACAACAGATCACTTAAGTTCAGGATATCAGTCTTGATCAAGGAAACAAAGACACACGTGGCCCAACTAACCCGTAAGCAGTGAGGACGGCTCTGCAACCGCATGGATGGCAAAATGGCCCTAACAGACACATGGAAAATTCTACGCTGCCTCTTATAACCCCACAACACAAAGAGCACACAACAGCGTAATGTAACGCGCCTCATTCACGGAATAAATATGTATGATGATGCCCTGATCCAGAATCTCAGACACGTACCTCAGAACTAAACCCAAATTACTCCTCCCTTCCTTCTTGGGCGTAGGAAACTCCGAGCTCGACGCGGACATAACCTGGGATGTTAGAGAAGCAATGTTAAAACTTCGCACCACGTCTGCGCCAGGAGCAGACATTATCACAAACAAAACGACATGAAATTTGGACGAGAACTCCATCCAAGCCCTAACAGAACTTTCCAACAAGCACTGGAAGGAAGGTACTCTTCCCTCCGAGTGGACACACGCGGGGGTTCTTTTCATCCCGAAGCCCGCAAAACCGCTGGACCTGTTAAACCTCAGGCCAATCTCCCTCACCTCATGCTTGAGAAAGCTATTGGAGCATGTAATCCTAAGCAGACTGCTAAAATTGCATGCAAACAAAAGAGCTATTTTCCCACACAATTCTGGGATTCCGATGCCATCTATCAACACAGGAAGTAATGCTTCAAATCTCAGACGAAATCCTACATCCCAGGCATTGCAAACGCACACTGCTAGCCTTAGACCTCACCAAGGCATTTGATAATGTCCAACACACAGCCATACTGGACCCCTTATCCAATCTAGGAGTCGGGACTCGAACACATACCTACATAGCAGCTTTCCAACCAGACCGCACAGCGGAAATCAAACTATTCCCTATAGAGTCCCCCTCCTTCCCTCTAGGCAGCAGGGGGACACCGCAGGGATCAGTCTTATCTCCCCTACTGTCCAACATCACTCTCATCCCCATGGCTCGCAAGCTAGAGCGCAACCCAAACCCCTCCCACTCCTTCTATGCAGACATTGCCTCATGGACCGCCATGGACAATGTCGGGACCATAGAAGAAACCCTTCAAACAGGTTTGGACGCTGTAGTGGATTGCGCAGCCTCATAGGCTTCTCGTTCTCCTCTGCTATGTCTGAACTCTTGCTACTGCACCCGACCCCGAACCGCAACAGGAATGAAAACCCCTCCATACGCGTCGAGGTCAATGGTCTATCAGTGCGAGAGGTTGAAAAGATACGCATCCAAGCCATTTCTTACAAAACAATGAACGCAACACGGAGACCATCTCCAAACTAACAATCACGACATATCCAACCATACGACTGATTGTAAGAATAGCCAACAGGCACCGAGGCATGCGTGAACATGACCTGAGGCGGCTGGTGCAAGCTTTCGTGATTAGTCGGGTGGTTTAATACCTTCTGCACTTTTACCTCACAAAGGCGGAACAGTATAATGTGGATGCACTAATAAGACAGGCATACAAGTTAGCATTAAATACGCCACAACGAGCTCCCACCACCCATCTACTACAGATGGGAGTACACAATACATTAGAAGAGCTAACTGAAGCTCATCGCACGGCTCACATTAACAAACACTCCTCCACAAATACAGGTAGACACATTGTCGCCTCTCTAAAGATTCAGCGAACAGGTCCACCCCCCAACAACACCCACGCCATCCGAACACACATCAGGGACCGACTCATAGTTCACCCTCTGCCCAAAAACGTACACCTAGTTCACAACCAGGCCAGACGCGAAGATCATGCCAAGGCTTTACACAAAGCTTATGCAAACGACAAAGACATGGTCTACATGGACGCGACAGAGCACACCCACAATTTGGCCTGCGCCATCACTGTACCATCGCATCACCTCAAACACGTAGCCTCGTGCTCGATCAAGACAACCGCCTCACTTGAAGCCGAAGAAGCAGCCATAGCGTTTGCCATTTCCTCCTCCGCTGCCACACTCATTGTGGGTGACTATAAAACAGAAATCACGATTTTTGCACGGGGCAGATTCATTCTACCACCCAAAAAATTCCCAGTGCTTGCTCCGCAGAACTCCGACCAGTTAAACTATTTAGGGTGCCAGCCAACGCAGGTAACCCCGGCAACGAAGTGGCCCGCTCTCTTGCTCGAGCGTACAGCTGAGCTGGGCACACCTTAAACCGGCGTAGCGATAGGGACCGGCTCGTCACCTATCATGAAATAACCCTCCATTACAGGGAGCAAAGACTCGTCTATCCCCCCCCCCCCCACACACACACACACACAAATCTCCCTCTCGAAAAAACAACAAACTCCTAAGAGACAGCTCCAGGCTCGCACATTCCCTTCACAGGATTTGCCAGCCCTTATCCACCCAGGCGAACACAGACCCGAATGTTCTCTTTGTGGGGCTCCGAGAGCCAACTTTGACCACATTTTATATCTCTGCCGAGCATTCCAACCACCATCTCGCTGGAACCTCCCGGACAAAAAGGGTTGGGAGATCGCGGTTTCCTGCTCCGAACCGGCCTCACAAAGGCGGCTGGTAGAGTGGGCTGGACAGGTCACCGTACGTCATGAACTGTTGGCCATCGCCCGGAATTAAGAGCCGGACCAACCCTAGGCAGTAACTCATCCATAAGGCTCATCAATAATGTTTTCACCTACCTACCTACCTTCGTCCTCCTGCAAAGCGGACTGACGTGCCAGGCCGCAGCTTGCGGCTGCTACTGAAAAGGCGTGATGCTTCCCGTGCATGGCACTTATTTCAGGATGCGTTGATTGGTGGCGTTTGTCGCTGTTTGGCGGCGTCTTGCTGCAACCGTGCGCCCCACGTGATGTCGAAGTTAGCGTGAGGCGCAAGGCGCGTTCCCTATTCACGGGGTGTCAACGTGACCATGGAAGCTTCGCACCATTGCTCAAAATGGAGGCGGGTGTACTTAAATTGAACACGTGGAGCTGCGAAGATTTGATTTACTTTCAGTGCGCATGTCTCTCCTCGCCACACTCATCTCTCTTCTTATTTCGCAGTGGGAGCTGTTACAAGATTTAGCGTGGCATAAATAATCAGTCGTTTTTTTTTTCTACGCAGCTGAATTTTTCGCACGCCTGTTCAAACTGTGCTTACTGAGCTTACCAAGAAAACAAAAACAAACATTCACGTTCAGACTGCGTCGACTGCCACTTTGATATCTAAAAAGCCTTTGGCACAGAGACGCCGAAGCAATAGCTTCTTATTGAGCTTTGAAGCACCCACAAAGTAAGCTACACTTGGCCAGGCAGGTAATATGGATCTGATAATTTTATTCCTTGCTACTGCAGTCCACTTACACTTAATTTTTGCTTCAACAAATATAAGTAAAGCAAAATGTTTCGTCTGGTGAAATCGAATTTGCAGCCGTGATTTTGTTGCTTTGTAATTATTTTACAACGCATCGTCAAAATTTGTATGGGGCCGAAAGCTGGAATATCGAAAACTTCAAGCCCTTGCATGGCCACCATTCGGGGACAAAAAAAATTGAATACTGCACTATTGTCTCTTATGCAAATACTAAATGCAGAAGTCCATTCTTCTGATACGTAGCAAAATCTATCGTTTAAATTTTTTCCATCGCTCGCATCGCCTAGTTAACACTGTCATAAAAAAATCAATAAGGAAAGTTTCTGACCGAAGGAAAAACCTTAGTAGCAAAAAAAAAAAAAGTAAGCCTGCTGGCGGGAGACCTGCGGATACATTGATTGTTATACTGAAATTTATTATTATGTGAAAAAGTTGCGCATGTAAGTTCTGTCCCTGAGTCAAATGATTTTGTCAAGAATTCAACTCGTTATTTACTCTTTGGTGTCTTTAAGGAAGGTTTTGGTGTGAGCTTTATTTTTTTAAACTTTACAGTCTTCAACAACAGATTTCAAGTGTTTTTTTTTTCAATTTTCTGATGACAGATTATGAAAACTTGAGCATCATTATTACTCATTTTAATCTGCTTTGAAATGGCGCGAATCAAATTCTGTGACCGGCCTCATATGTTCATAATTTCTAGTGACATGTAGCTCTTAACGCCGTGAACAAAAAAGGAACATATCCTTTCATTAACAGCTATATGACCAGCAGTGTTATTTTGTGGTCGTACGGCAGCTGCACGGTTCTTTGTAAACCAAGCCACCGCCCTCCAATCGCTGCAGTTAAATCCAGGCTGAAAAAACAACAGGTTTGACAAGAGCTTAAACTGCACCTTTGAAACATTACTCTTATTGCCGCTGTCGCAATTTTGAAAGCTAGGTATCGCGACCTTCTGAATGTAGTCTCTACGGAAACCTAATTCAAGATCCGCTAAAGCTCACGAGCGTTAGTTCAGGTAAGAAGATTGCTGTGGAATTGCGAATAATGAATCGCAAAGCTTTATTACAAAAAAACGTGCGTCCGTGCTAATTTGAGTGGCTAAAGCTAGCGCTGCGGCTATGGCTGTATAACTTTAAATACAGCGAGACCTGCTACCCAGTGGGAATGCAATGAGGTCGACTGTCAGGAACGCCTCTTGCAGCAAAGAAGTGGAAGCCTTTGGTACTTAGGTTCTTGCGAAGGCACAATTAAACACCCAAACTGCAAAATTATTTCATTGCGTTTCACGGATTGCTCGTGAAAGGCCTTCGTGTGTCGTTTGGCTTCCGGTTGCTTTCAATGCTCCCTTCCTTGGAATTGTTTGCGCATGCCCTGAACTGAGGTAAGGAGGCAAATGCCGCCTTGCCACAACGTTACTACGCGACGCAGGCTATATACCAGTCTTTAATTCCAACCTTCCTCCCTTCCTTCACGGTGCTCTTGAGGTGTACACAAGGTTGTGAGACAGGTATCGCGCCATTTCCTTTCCTCAACAATCACTAATACACCGCGCCACCTCCTCTGTCGCTTCGGCAACACACACTGCGGGGCTGGACGCGAAAACATAACCTTTTGCAAATTTATTTTTTTGGAATCTTCTTGAAATGGTGTTCGTTTTTTCAAGCATTTGTACACTTTTACATTGTGCGCGCAACTTGCTAAGGTCTCGGTAAATGTCCGAGTATCAATAAATAAAAAAAACAATAGCCGCGCATTTTGCCTAGCACGATGGGTGGGGTGTTGCCGTGCTCGGCGATTTTAGCTTACACATCACTTTTTGCGGAAGATAACACTTTTATAAGCTAGAAGAGTGCGTAAAAGCGAGGTGCACGTGGAAGCCATCATTTAAAGATTTTTGCAGCTGTGACGAGTGACACATTCTTGAGTTTTGTGAGGGACGCTCTTTCGCCGTCTCTATTGGCAGTTACGGTCGAAATAGGAGAAAAGCAGCGCGCAAAGCACAGATGGCAGTGCGAAGTCGGGTAATTAAAACAGCGCGATATAGACAATGGAGAGAAAGGTCGGTCTGAAACTCGAGCGCTGAATCCTTCTTCTGGAATTCCGGGCATTCAGGCCGCGTCTAGCCCTTGTACGCAGCAATGGCGGAACCACAGGCTATCAACGGCATTCAGGCTCTGATGTTTTTGCTATAGGCGGCCTGTGAAGCGGTTTCCACTTCGTTCTAACTTCAGCCGTTCATTCGGCCAATCTGTGCAGGCTGTGGGCGTTATGAATTTGCAAAGTGTTTATTTATGTTTAGCGCGTGCTTATGCAAACATGCGCATGCATGCATGCCGTCCATGTGTGAAACGTGAGGTGAGCGAGGGGTATTCCACGTTTTCCTTTGCAGTTTAGAAGCAAATGTCGATGGAGATGTGCTCCAAAATATCTAAGAAGGCCCACATGCACACACGATGGCGTCTCATTTGCTCATTAAAGAAAAAGAGTCCCACCACGGGTGGTCCTGCACGCAGTACGTGAGGCACCGGAACGCAAGGCATGGTCGTCTGCGAACTGATGTGTGTTTCTTGTACACGCATCACCTGCCTACAGAAATAACGACCGGGTGGCAGGCTACAGTTCAGTTGAAAGTAGCATGGTTGACTTTCCTTGACAAACCATAGGAAAAAAAATTGATTTTTTTTTTGTGGAAAGAAAATGGAGCAGTGGTTGTCTGAGATATTGGCGGACACCTGAACGGCGCCGTAAGGGAAGAGATAAAGGAGAGAGTGAAAGAAGAAAGGAAGAAAGAGGTGCCGTAGTGGAGGCCTCCGGAATAATTTCGACAACCTGGGGATCATTAGCGTGCAATGACAACGCACAGCACACGGGCGTCTTTGCGTTTCGCTTTCAACGAAACGCTGGCGCCGTGGTCGGGTTCGAACCCGGCTACTGGGTTCCAGTAGCCGTGGTCCCTGATCCAGAGTACCCGGGTTCGAACCCAACCGCGGCGGCCCACATGAAGCAATTCACAAATGCAGAAATCGCAACGGCCAGAACAGCTAATCACAAGTGTTGTCTGCGTTCATACATACTTCGTAGCTAGGGAGCAAGCACGCGTTATTTGACAGTACATTTGTCTCTTTTATGAGAAATGCGCATGCAGTATTTCACTGAGTTATGGTGTTAAATGAAATACGTTGAAGCCCGCTTGCTGCTTGCACTCTTTGTGGATCCATCGAACCTACATAAACGCTTCACTGCAGTACACAATGCACCATAGGACACACGCTCGTGTTAAAGTCTACGATATACGTATATGGGCTTGACCACGATCAGCAGTTTAAGTAAAGCTGTTTCACATGCAAGCCGAAGTGTCCGCGATTCTGTCACCGCGGCACAAAAAACTGTTTCGAGACGCCGCGGCGGCTCCAAAAGCAAGAGTGAAGAGGTTCTGACGGCTGGAAACTCATCGCCGTGCCGCGCCGCGCTGCTTGTAGTAGAATCCCCTCAGCGGCTCACACGTAAAGCTGCATTTAGTCCGTCTTATGCATCGTCTATCTGAAAGCTTCAAAAAATGCAACTCCATTTTCATACGCATTATGCATGTCAACGGTAGTTGCTGTAAAAACATTTGACGATGGTGGCGCAGCAAGGGTCAAGATGATAGAGGTATTCGGACTAACCTGAGGATGGAACACTTGCCGCCGCCTGACAGATGGTGACCGGCGTCGTGTCTATGAAGAGCCCATCAGGTCATATAAACAAGCCCTGAAAGTCAAACGACAGGCTCGTTTCAACTTACCTGATACTGACTTAAGACCCGGCAGTGCTTTGTTGGACCTTTGTTGGACCAGAAGTAATGCGATCCTTGCCTGAGAACCACTACCCTATCAAGAAAGGAAGCCGTTAGTGTTAGGGCGACTAAGCCGTGCCTTCTGCCGATTTAATTAGGGTTGCACTCCGCGGGAGCTTTTACAAGCTCTCCGAAAACTCCCAGTTACCGAAGCAGTTTACTCGGCAAACTAGTGCTTCTCTCCTTTTTCCCCTTCCTTACCCAGCTCGGTGCTTTTGTTTCTCCTCTTTGTTTTTATTCTGTGCCTTTCATTATGTGAAGGTTCACATTCATCAAAGCATTCTCGTCAGCTTGCATTTCGCTTAGTCTCAGTATCTCTGCAACTCGTGAGGAGTAGTCCGCTATAAGCGCTTCGGTGTTGGGTAGTAACTGCTCTCTTTCACTCTTGCTCCGGGACATAATAAAGCATCTTAATTCTATTGTTCATGACTTACTTCAGACTTTTGCAGCATTACCTATATCGATGATATAAGAGGACCTCGAAAAGAGTTCCATGCTCAAATTGAGTATTATTTCTATTCCTGTGAGGAAAAAGTTGAGACGGGCTTACGCTCTGGACAAGGAACAAGTTATGCTGTATCCACGGGACCAGAAGGCTGAGTTCAAATTTAAGCGGTGAATTTTATAGTTAAACTGAAATTTCCTCTTCGGAATGCCAAACTAGCGGACGAACAAGTGTTCGCTTTCAATTGGCAAAATGAATTTGAAGGCAGAAGCTTAGCAAGTGCATTTTGTTTTTGCATGAAAGAATTTCAACGCTTTTTTATGTAATGATTCTTTGCAGTGTTCTCACCGCAAAAGAATGTTAGATTTTCGTTAGGCGGAATGAAAAAAGAAGCCGCTAGCTCAGATTATGTTTACTCAGTTTCTCTTTTCAAGCACATGTCTTCAGATAGCTCCATTGGCTATCCACGATCCTTCACCGCGTTTCATGCACAACTTACTATCTCGTAGTTTTTGCACCTGGATACAAATGGGAAGGAAAAAAGAAATGCCAGCTTGGAACGCAGAAGCTTTTCCACCTTTCGCGCAAAAAGCGAGTGCGGACAGAAAACAGGAGTTACATTTGAATTAGCAGAAATAAATGAAAATGCGATACCCAAGTCGGCAACGAAAGAAACAAAAAACTCACCAACAACTGTGTAGATGTCGCCACATTACCAGCTGCACCAGTGTTAACTCAGAGGAAGCAGCGATTGACGAGCACTTCGCAATTGATACCCACAACAGCTATCCTCTTTGTGCGCAGAACGTTGCTTAAAGTAGGAACATAGACTAAATAGGTAACTGGGATCCAGCGACAAACATGTTTCTTGGTCTATGAAACGCGAGGAAGATAAGAAGCTGAAGCAGTGAGTGAGACCACTCAAATTGTATGTGAAGAAATTAACTCAAGAGCTCCTCATTCGACTGAAAGCATTGACCCACATAGATAGAGGGGCCTGCACCATATATATGCGCAGCGGCAAGAAAGAAGGTGCAGAGTTTAAACGAGCGGAAAAGGGGCTTGAGTGCAAGACTCGGTCTCTAGACAGAGGAAAGTGAAACACGTAGGCATTGGCCATAATATCTTCTTACCGGAAAGGTTATGCACATTGATTGTACTAAATAAGTTTCATGTTTTTGTGTCCAGGTATGCATTTTCTGAATTTTTTCCTTTATGGGAAAATCCAGGCTGACACTGCCCCGGCTGGCCAGCTGTTCTCCTGGAGGGGTGGGAGCCCTTTGCGATCACGATGCGGGAGGCTATACGCATCCTGTTTAGAAGGCGCTGCCTTTATGATCCCTACTTGCACTATTTTGTTTATTGGAGTTGAGTAGAGTCGGCCACTTCAGATGGGCAGCTCCGTCTTTTACGACATCCTTATTTTAAGACCAGGAAACTCTCGTAAAGAAACAAAGTTATGTCGGATATTGTCTTGAGCTTCGGTGCGTTCATTTAATGAATTAAAAGACAAAAAACAACTTGCTCTTGTAAGCAGTATTGGAAGAAATATAGAATGAAAAATTTTGCTTGAAGTTTGAACGAAAAACGAGGAAATACAAAAAAGCAAACGAGATTAAAAGGCAATAAGGGACGTAAAAACTAGCTTTAAAACCCATTCAAATTGAAAACTTGTATTTTACAAACCTTGGCCAGAAATTCTGCAACAGGTACTTTTGCCCGAAAGTTAAAGACGACAAATACGAAAGTTTTTTGTTTTTTTTCTCGCAAGCTGCAGTGCCGAATCGTCCACCAAAGCGCAAAGCCTCTGTTTGCGGTGAGACTAAATATTCGATGGCCCCCATTCTTCAAAGTTTTGTGATTCACATCCCGAAAAGGTTTTTGGGCAAGTTAGCTGAAATATATCTGCACTGCATATTTCACGTGGTTTGAAACATGACTGCTGAATGTTTCGAAAGTGTTCCATAGTCAACGACCTCAGATGCTGCAAATTAAAAAAAAAATTATTGCCAAGCCTGTTGCAGTTAGAAATGCAGAAAAATGATTAAAATACAATTTCTACGAAGCGCAGCAATCATTTGTGTCTGAATGCGCTATTCTAATTAATGCAGAGTAAAAAACTTCCTATCAAGCTCTAAATTTTAGCCGTGGATGTAACGGTATTTTGACGATTTAATGCGTTTCAGTTGGAGCAGCGGAAGATACGTACCGTATTTTGGTGCCTTCTCTTCGCAATGAAAAAGAAGCTCTTGGGCAGTGGAACGGATTAAAATTAGCCATAAATGAAGAAAAGGCAGCAACGCAGCTTCGCATAAAACCTTCCACCATTGAAGCTCAATTTCAGTATCGAATCACGCACCTGACTGCTGTTTCGACTTGAGGGTAATATGATAGCGCGAGGAATTGCCGTAGCCTTTGCTCCTAACTGGCGTGGTCCTAATGGAGAGTTTACAAATCATAAGTGTCAACAATCAATGCACACAGAGCAGGGCCTGCACAGGGCTCTTTGGAATGAGCAGGCGACACCACTTACAGAATGTCTGGTCCATTATTGCGTAGTTACTAAATACTGTTCTGAAGCTCTCTTTTCGTTTTAGTACAAACGAAAAGGTGCCGTCAATGTAAAAGGACCAACAACATTCATAACATAAATATGCTTCGAAAAGCAACCGTCGTCAGATCTAGATAAGGAGTGTGTTTTATTGTTCGCGGTGCCTGCACGTGTGAACCGCCACGAAAGGCTAAGTTAACTCGTTCAGTGCCATGCCTAATAAAATTCCTCATGCTGTTTTAGCTCTCACCTCCTTGTAATTCGAGACTCCTTTGTTTGAAAGCCAGATATTTAACTGTCCTTTCTGTAAGGAATTTTATTGCTGCTCTACAAACAGTGTCAACAATATCTTAGTGGCTCTGCATGCAGCCCATCCTTCTGCGTTGATTCTGATATAGAAGCGTCCAGACGAAAATTAAGCCGAATTCCTTCGACTAACGAGAGCTTGCATCATTCTTTCGGCATCACTTTGTCGATGGCCTGAAACAGTGGACTGGATAGACGGAAACAGGCCAAGAAGAATAATTTAGGCTTCAATTTTTCATTCCTTCGCAGCCTGCATGACATAGAAAGTAACTGCTGCTAATTAGTTGAGAGAACAAAGGAAGAATCACACAGGTGACTTCATAATCTTAAGCAATATATTTTGGTGGGAACAGCTTCTGTACAGCATGTCACAAAGATATTCGGAACGGGTGACTCTCTCCTTGGAAGCAGAAGAATTTGAAAAATGAAAGAGAATGAACCAAATGCAACAAGACGTAAATCGCAGTAAGTGTTCTTAGCTAAGAATTAATTCATGTAAGTTTTCTCTTACGTTGCACACTGAGCATTTCAATGTAAGACGAGATTGCTATGGAAGGAACAGTACAACGAGTACTAAGAAGTCATACTATACTTATAGCTTAACATCACCTAATGGCAAATTGTAATTTCTACCAAAATCAACGTTTTCTTGAAGCCGACAACTGCATAAAAGCGAGGTACACGTGACGCCGCGACTTAAAGTTTCATGCAGTGGCGACAAGTTACGCAATCATGAGCGAATGCTGTTTGGCTGCCTCGATGAGCAATTACCATCGAAATACCATGAAAACAGCTTGGCGCCAGCAGAGCCGTAAAAGCGAATATTCTCGTAAACGAAACAGCGCAGAACAGAAGACGGACAGAAGGCTTGGAGGCAAGCATGAGCCCTTTCGCCGCCGAATTTTGTTAGCTGTGGTTGTGAGTTTCCGTTGCACAGAGCAAGTTCACAAACGCAAGCTCTGAACAGCATTCCTTGTGTGTTTCCTTGCTACGCGGTATGTGAACCGGTTTCGATCTTACTTAAGCCATCAAATCGGCTATTTTGCGCATTTTGCAGGATGCGGAAGTTATGAAACTACTAATTGTTTCTTTCTTCTTTTTTTTTTACCTCGCATACACTCAGACACGCGCATGCATATACTTAATCAGCGTGTGAAGCGGTATGCGAGCAAAAGGTCTTTCGCGTTTTCAGCAGAGTTGAAAAGCGACTACGCTATCAGATTTATTAACAATATCTGAGAATACCACATGCATGCGTCATCACCTGTCTTTTCGGTCATAAAAAAAAATTCCCAGCACGGGTCATGATGCAGGCAATACGTGAGGCGTTGGCGCGCAAGGCATTGTTTTCCGCGAGAGAAGCGTGTGTTCGTCAGGATTATGCGTGCATCCTATGCAGACCGCTGTAGCCAGCATGCGGCAGACTACATTTGGGTGGAACTTACCCTGGTTCGTTTCCGCATAGAACTCACAGGAAGCAATTCAAGAACGTAGAAATCTCAAAGACCACTGCAGAGTTGCAATCACAAGGACTGCCTGTGTTCATGCTGCGTAGTTATTCTACAAAAAAACGATAACTGACAGCACTGTGCGCGGTTTGATGCTAAATGCTCGTGCAATTCTTCACTCAGATCTAGCGTGAATGCAATACATTAAAGTGCGACTGCTGCTCGGAACCTTTTGAGGATCCTCGAATCTTCCGTACGCAGTTCACGATAGCGCACAACACACCCAAGGTCACACGCAAGCACGATCAGAAGTCTGTACTGCAGCTTATCGCTGCATTCGATAACTTCTTGTAGTTTGTTTTACAGCCACTGAACCTTTTTCGACCGTACATGCTCGTTGTAGCGAGACGCAGGTGCACGCGATCCAGCGGAGAGCCTCCATTGAAATACTCAGGGGCAGAGGTCGCCTGCACTTTCACTTTGCTGCCGTGACCACTGATTCATTGACTTTCGGCTGCCGCTTTCCGTCCAAGCTTCAAGTCTTTGGAAGTGACGCTTGTGATTGGTCAGGGTGCACAGACGTCACACGGCATTTCGCTCCAACGCGACAGTGTAAAAGCTCCCGCTGTTCAGAAAATCAGGCGTCGTCGGCGCTGTGAGCGAAAGATCCCCGGAGAAGAAACCATGTGGTCAACCTAGGTCACGTGACACTGTAGCATCATCGCAACCTGCCCACCGAACTGAGAGCTAACCGACGACAGTGGCAGGCGACATTTAAAATAATGATTGGCAGCTGCGGAAGAGCAGCCTGGGTCGCACAAGCCCACCAGTTGCACCACCTGTAATGAGGGCAGGAGCGTATCGAGAAACCGCTGCACACCACTCCGCCAGGAATGGTATGATGATTCGCTGGGATCTAGGAATAAAATGCTTATATTGACCAATTCCGCTTACATTGTAATCAACTAACCTGTTAAGAGAGAGAGAGAGATGGTTTATTGACGGGAAATGCAGAAAGGTTGGTTTGAAAAATAAATATATGGCCTGCTACTGTACACTGGAGAACTGGAAGAGGAAAAAAAAAAGAGGGTCGCGATGGGGGATGATGTTGATGGGAGGAGACAGATGAAAAAATCTATTTAAAAAAACAAGGCACACTTCCTAACATCACAAACGCGAGGCAAGGTCTGTGTCGCCTAAAAAGCGTGAGAGCGCTCGCGTTGCCTGTACAGTTTTCAAACAATCTGGCCAAGCGCCGAGGATCGAACCCCCCGAGAGGGGCCTTGTGTCCATAGAATTCAAAGCAGATGCGAGCATGAGTCTTTCACGTCCATATGCTGGACACGCCACTAAAACATGTTCTATTGTCTCTAGCACGCCACATATTGTAGTCTGAGGAGTCCGCTTGTCCTATTAGGTACAAGTATTTGCGCGCGAAGGCGATGTTTAAACGTAATCTATGAATTATGCATGCAATAAGGTGTGGTATTCCTCAATTAACCTGTTAAGATATTGCTCCGTACCGTGAAGGCCGAGCATAAGTGCTGCCTCCCATTGTTTTTTTGCTAGCGCTTAGAATCTAAATGGATTTTTTAACTGTGTTTTAAGCAGGGCGGCCACCTTTCCGCGTAGGTAAACTGTGGTTATTCCTCCGTGGGAGTAGTATTTCAGTCATAATTTAATATTTCTTTTTAGCGCCCCTTTAATTAAAAACAGGTTTGTGATGACATTTACTAGGCAAGACTATGGAATTAAAGTCGGATGTTATAGTTGATAGGTTCCTAGATTACAATGCCAAAGTAATGCCTAACGAGCTTTGTAACTGATGAGATGTTTAGCGTTGGAAGAAGGAAGTCAGCGCTGGTGTGAACAACACGGTCCATAAGTATTGAAATGATTTTATTCTGTATTATTTGTAGTAGTCGAAAATTGCCAATACACGTGGCTTCGCAGTACACTGCAGTACTACCATACTACACATACTACCAGAGTAGTATTGTAGCATTAAAAATAATGACGGGTTATTTAAACATTCTTAAAGATGACGTTAAACACAATTTCTGCGTGGAAATATGCCTGTAAGAAAACGTAGTTTGCTGGTATACAAAGCTAGAGAACCGCTGGAGAGTAGTAGATGTCTGATATTTTTTCTGGGATATATATAAAAAATGCCGGTTATTTTAATTCCTGTTTGCTGCTAGTTGTTGTTCATAGAGTTGCTTATAATTTTAGGGTAAATTGAAAACAACAGGCACTGATTGCTTTTTAATTGCAATAATTAAGTCATACCTATGAAGCTCTGTTAGAAGGTAGAGCGCATTTAGTATGTGTGGTTTGAAGTTGAATGATTTTTTTCACACTGCAAAATGGTGGCCGAGGTTCTACTCTGAGAGTTTTTAGGAATGGAGCGAAAGCAACTGGAGCGGAGTGTTTAATACTGTGTCACCCAGCGAATAATTCTCCACAGAACCACCGAGCTTGTGAATGTGTATGGCTGAAAGCTCGGAGCTGCAGTTGCCGTTGCCGGCGTTCACTGCGTTGACCGCGGCAAGGCTAAGGCCTCAAAGCTAACAAGAATTTGACACAACAGAACTATACGTATTACAGATAAGTAAAAATCCTGCCTTCTTGCTTGTTGTCCGCCTTGCTGCTTGCCTTTTGTGGTAGACAGAACAGTGGTTGGGGTCGACTGGTTTACTGAATATGAAAAACATGTAGCAAAACGAAAGGTGGTCTTGAGTCAATGTTTATTGAGGATAGCAGATTCAATTTGACCGCCTAAGATTCATTAACGTTCACTGTGATCTCAACGTACGAAGTGCTTAGCTTTCTGACACCACTTATGTACAGCCGCCGCGGCCGCAACTGACAAAGTGAACTGCCTCAAGGGGCTCAATGGTTCGGTTGTTCAGGCAGATCGAGGAGTATCAACTGCATAGTGCTGTTCACGTTTGCATCTACATAAGATGCAGCGGGTCTAGTGTGAAGACCTCTTCTGGTAGAAAGAGCTGGGTGCGCCTTTTTTCTGCGGAATGTTTACACATCAGGCATGGCTCTCGCTACATAAAACGTCTACAAATGGCAGAAAGCTATAGATGTCACACTTAACTTTTTCTTCCCGCTGCTTGGAGCATCTGTCTAAGTAATGAGCAGCCCAAGCTACTACGGAGCCTGCGTTTCTCTGCGGACCCGTATATCGGTGGTCTTATCCATTCTGCCTGCCTTCGCACATTCTAGCAGAGCGAACTAGTTTTCATAGTTCTCAGTGTACCGCACGTGCTCCTGCATGGTCGCAAACTGCCTTGCTCACGAATAGGGCGTACGATAACCGCTGGCACATCATTTAGAGCGGCTACCTGGCATCGAATTTCTTGCTAGCGTGTCGGCTTTTGAGTACCTAACATTAATAGGGACAGCCCTCTGGACTTTAATGGCGAATGCCTGGAGTTCGCAAAATCCTCGACGGATATAAGGAAAGTGCTGTTATATTTCACACTATGACAAGTAAACGTCGCACTATGCCGCGTTTGTCCAATTCTCTCTCCCGTCACTTGTAGAGCTGGCTTTTAAATCTCTATCAACCTGTCAGGTCTACCATCCTATTGGTATGTTTAAATATGGAGGCGTAGCTATGCGTTGACTGTTGTATTTCGTCCTATTGGAGGAGATCAACGGAGCATGAATGCGAGAAACTTGTGCGCATGGCTTTCCTGTCCAAGGAAATTCACACTGTCTGGAGATAATATTCGTAGCAGAGGCGATTTGCCTGTAAAATAATGACCCAGACCATGTGATCTAAGTTGATGTCTGCTCCAGCAATTCCTCGCGAAGCTCAAAATTTTTTCGCATCTTTTTATATTGCACGTTTCTGGCTCCTTCGTGTCTTTACGACGATAATACTTCATAACATTCGGCACATCTGGCATAGTCTCGAGGTATTAGCTCGTACGTGTGCCGCCAAACCCCACCCAAGAGTAGGGCCAGGTGTCGCCAGAGCGCATTCGCAGGAGGCGACCCATAAACCGCTTTGAGTGTGCTGAACTATATTTGCACTATGCAAAGTTTGTTCATTTGTCGATTCCCTCAAACAGCAAATGGCGTAATAACACAGAAAATATTAGAGCGGGCACACACGCAGCACTGTGTGAGGCCTCTTTATATGCTAGCTGCATGGCCTGTTTCAGAAAGAAAAACTAAAAAGCGAAAACATCCAAAATTTTTATCCATGAACCAGTGCGCTGTATGTACAGATATACGGTGCTATCTTGCTGCGACTCTCGGACGTCACTTCAATGAGGGAAGTCACCAGGCATGGAGGAGGAGGTCACCGCCGATAAAGACTTCCCATCGGACCTTGGAAGCTACACCGCACGGTGGCGCTGCCGCGGTCATCTGTTCCCTGTGACATCGAAGGCAGAGCTCATGCTGACAAGTGATGCGTAGTGATGCATCCAATGAGAATGGCGAAGCCTTGCGGCCGCAGTTCTCTCACTGGTGCGATTCAGACTGCCAATGGCGTCTTCTACACAGCATCGACCCCCAATGTGACTTCTGCATGCCACTTAAGCTACATACGCCTGGCCGATATTCTTTACACTGAATTTGCCTGAATGACCCGCCTAGCGTGAGAGGAATATGCCAAGCGGTCTTGTCGCTGTGGTCTTCACTCGCCCAAGCCGCGGTGGCTCGCTTCACCTCTTCGCAGGGTGTAGCGGGAAAACATGTGCCCTTATTGAGAAAACTAATCCCGGCGACACCACCACGTGGCGTTGGCCAAAACGAAACTTTGAAAGAGCCTTCGCGCACATTTCATCGATACGCCACGAACGCTGAAAAGCTCCACTAAGACGCTTCCGATGATACTTCAGGCACGGTGTCGTGCAGTTATCGACGGAGACGCTCGAAGGCCCTAGTTTACTCTGATGCACACTTTTTCGCTCCCATTGGCGAGCTACGTCGCTGGCTCCGAAAGGCAGCGATGAGGGATGAGTCACAAATCAGAATACCGAAGGTCACATCGGAACAGAGTTAATGGTTTAGAAGCATGGTTCACGTGTCCCGCTAGCTTCCTCCCCTTGGAGAACTTCTCTATGGATATTATTCTCGGAATGAATTTTTTTAACAAATTCGACGCTGTCATCGACCTCGCAGACCACTCTCTCACACTTGGTCGACCTCGCCTTACTCGCGCAAACCCCCATCCAAGGTTTCTAAAGGGGGCATCTTGTCACGCAACACTACGACCACAATTGAGAATGCTTCTTCTTGTCGGGTCCGAGCAGTCTGCTTCTGGTGAAGTTCTACTCAAGGGAATGGTTCGGCCGCTCCTTGAACTAGTCCTTAGAGTTGCGAGATGCGCCACACAGCTGGACAAAGGGGGCGCCCAAGTCCTCGTAACCAAATTTCGAAGCATTCCGCAGGAGCAATCTAAGGGCACAGTCTTAGGCCACATCAAGTGAGTCAACACTCGTATCGATCCTCCAACCCTGTCTGAAGCCTCTCATTGACCGTCCCCTCACCTAGAGAAAGCTTCTCTTTAAGGGTAAAGGCAGTGCGCCGAAATTTTCTGCGCTCGAAAGACACCAGCTGATAACTCTAATGGCTGAATGCCACTGCTATTTTTCCACTCCTACCGCAGATCGCCAGATGTGCACCGTCAAGCACAGAACCATCACCGACAATGCTGCTTGTTCTGTTCATTAGCCGCCGTATCGTGTTTATTTGGAATAACGTGATACTTTTCATACCTCAGTACCTGTTGTGCCAGCCGACAAAAATTTACCATCGCACATCCATTCCTGCTTCAGGGAACGATGGTGAGCAAAAAAGTCGGAACTCTTCTGTATTGTGTTGACGGCAAGCGATAAGCAAATTCACCAAGCGCACTCTCGCGCATCAGTGACGCACTCAATTACCTGTGCCATAAGCTTGTTACTCTACATTCATCAATCTGCAACGTGAATATTGTCAAATAGGAGTCCATTAGTGGGACAAAGATGACCTACCTTATCCTGAGTGGATTCTATGTGTCTTGAGGTGGTGCCCTTATAGGTGTGCACTTCCGCAGCAACTACTATACCAGTTATGGAAAGAGCGCTGGCCCGCCTATATTAACAAGCATGCACGGTTTATCCTTGACAAGCACGCTCCATGAGCACCTTTTCCGTTTAAAAGCTATCCTACAGGCCATCAGAACTGCTGGGAAAAAAAGACGTTGGTAAAAAAAACAACACTCATATTAAATTCGAGCAATGCGAGGTACCGCTCTAAGGTTATGTCTATATCAAAAGGTGCGTTTTCGAGCTGAGGAAAAAAATTTTTAGCTCCTAATCACTCAGTAGCGGTGAGAAACTGTTAATAATTTTGTTTCTCTCTCTCGAGTGTGTTCACTCTATTTGACTGCAAATAACCAAGTCAAGGATATTTAAAGCTGTTAGCAATGATCGCCTAAAGATATATTCTTTTCTCGGTGGTGGTGACTCTAAATTGTAAAAGTGGCAACGTTCAGCAGCAAGATTTCTTTAAAACTGCCTTTTTTCCTGTTTTATCAGTTCTTCGCTAGAACACTTCCATAATCCTCTTTCCTAGCTACGGGAGAGTGATGGGAAACACGGTGGAAGCTGGGAGGGGATTTACTAACAACGCCGGCATACAGCGTCAAGACATTATTCAGCAAGTACACTAAGAAATCGCAAGAAGGTTAACAGAGCGCTTGCTTCCTGTCGAACTCTCACAGCAGCTAAGCGCATTTCGGGGCATAACCTTATCTTAGCTATTTTAAATGCAGAATTTTACTGTCGCCCACCTCAACACTGTAGATTTGCAGAGAAATAAATATTTTGTCCTTGCGGTGTTCGACAGCGTCTGCTTCTACACTTTCATCGTGCGGCTCGTAATAGCGAATTAATGCGGAGGGAGGGGCTAGAAGGCCTTTTTTTTCTTATCGTGCTCTTTGTCGCTTCATGAAGATCCGAACCAGATTTTTTTTTATTAAAGGAACAGAAACACGTCAATTCAGCATATTTATTGAATACATTTTGAAATCCGAATTGGAAAGCTTTTGCGCTCCCATTAATAAAGCCGCCCTCAAGGTGTAGCACCAAATTCTTGATCCAAATGAAGAGCACATACTGCCAACAAACCTTGAAGATTCCTATTATTCTCCTAATCACCTCGCTTTCAGCTGTTGTATCCTTCTTCTCCGTGCCTTGATCTCTATACCGCTCACTTCCCTCTCCCATATTTCTTCTTTAACTTTCTCATTCTTTCCTTCCATTACGACGCGGTTGTAATGTCCAAATGGAGGGGAGAGAGTTACTGCTGGTTTCCTTTCCTTAAAAATTACTTGATTATAAATGGTTGCCTCGTTCTCTACCGCCACGTTCGATTTCGTGAACAAAAGCAGCTTACCAGCCAGGCAAAAAAATAAAGACGATAGCTCGAACACGTGGTTACAAATCCGATCCAGGAACCATTCCTGCTTGGCATTTTGAAGCGAGAGTGGTGGCGTTTGAAACGAGACATGAGGAGACTAGCGTAGCGGGAAGGGAAGGTGGCGCTATCGATGGGCGAGCCTTCAACGCCTGGGTCACGCCAATGTTGTCGTGAACGACCCATACAATGTCGGAAACGACTGCGAACGGTAGGAGGCGGGTGAAACGGCGTGTGTCCAAGAATTGCCTCAAGATATGGAGAAATTCGTCGCCTCGCGACCAAGAGAAGGCAAATGGCTTGGTTTTTTTTTCCTCTATGTTAGTGTGCGTCTGGCTAGAATTCAGTCGCGCCTTGGTTTTCCGCAAACTTAGAGTGTCAAGGGGCAAATGAAAATAATGAGTTCATAAATTATATGGTCTGAAAATCACAATATTACGGTAGCTTACGACAGTCTTGATGCTTCCCTAAAAAGGAGGTTTTTTCTCATTTGGATTGCAACGTCGAATGGTAAAAAGTATTATAGAAATCTAAATGCAAGTTTTTTACAGTTTCTTAACATTTAAGCCATTTTCAGCAGCATGAAACTCTATACTTCTGCCAAAGCCTGTAGCGTGCGTAATATATGAAGCCTGGAAAGTCATCAATGGCCTCCACTACGGCACATCTCTCTTCCTTTCTTCTTTCACTCCCTCATTTATACCTTTCCTTACGGCGCGGCTCAGGTGTCCAACGATATATGCGACAGATACTTCGCCATTTCCTTCCCCTCCCAAAAAAAAACAATTAAAAAAGTCATCAATACGCTCGGTAATGTACAAAAGAGATAACTTATTCACACTTTGAAAAACCAGCCAGGCCGCCGTGCCAGGCAACATTAAGCCTTCCTTCCCTCTGCACAGTACGTCACACACGAAGATAGTAACATCAATCTCCGGAACAGGGCTAGGCAGGGTCATCTACACTGAAGAGAAGAAGGCACGTTGTCGAAAGAAACCAGTGAACTTAGTGAAGACTGACCTTATTTTTTTTTGTAGATAGAGGCCCTTCAGTGAAACTGCTACGGTAAGCAAAATAACTGTCCGTCATGCCTAAACAAATTACTGCGTTCTAGTTTTCTTACCATCATAAACCTGACGGTATTTTGGAAGCTTCCCGTGCACTTATATATTTTCGTGACAGTGCACAAACTTTGTTTTTGATTTAAATGGTGCCTTGCTTCTACAGTCTGCTGGAGTGGCTCGACTACAGCAAACATGTGCGCGTAGTGTTGCTCATTTCAACTTGTGCAGAGAAAAAATACGAAAACAAAAAGCTAACGCAACTGAAATTCCTGTCGCAGTGCGCTTAAATACTTTATATAACTTCGAGCGCACATTGTCGATTTATGCGACTTATCATACACTTCTTTGTTGGCTGTCGTCATCATAATCTTGGTGTTTCATCTGTCCACACAAACTCACTCCGGTACGGTGCGGTGTCCGTGCACCTAGAACAAAATCCTGTGGTCAAAATCTATCCAGAACTGTTCCGTACGGCGTCTCTCGTCTCTACCTGCACCAGTATTGTGCGAAATGGCACATACTATGCGATATTATGTACACAATCGAATTTATCACCGGCCCTTGCTTCCTATCGACAGGATTCGTGATGGGCCCTGCCAGCGTCCTCGCTATCTAACTTCGTTCTATATTTATCGCTCTCCAACCCTCTCTAACACCTGCTGGGTCCACAGTTATTGATAAAACGTCGAAGTGGAGAGAGGCACCATGCAAACATGCAATCTTTAAGCAGTGCTAAACAGATTTTGAGTACGGCCTAACAGGACTCGTTCCAGAAAGCTACACAAGAAGAGATAACAGTATGTTAGAAAATAGAACGAAACTCCTACTTGCTTTAACAGTTGGCGAAACCATACGAAGAAATATATTAATCCTTTCTTTGTGGAAGCCGTTCAAGCGGTGTAAGGAAAAAGTTTCGAACTCAAGGAAACAATATGACTTGATTCAAGGCTCTAGGGAGATGCGTTCTAGCAGGTTTCAGCCGGAGTTGTTGAGAAGAACATAATTTGATGCTATTTTGAAAGTTTCCGAGGAGCTGGTCGCAATTTTCACCTACACCAAGCTATGTCCAGGTGCGCTTGCCTGATTATTTTGATATCACCAAACGTAGAGGTTGTTATTGAGATGAACATGTGGTTGCCTGGCAACAACATTCACGAGACGCAACCTCCTCGAGCAGTGTTCAAGCTGAATGTTTTACGAGTTATATTAACTTAACAGCACAAGAAATCTGTAGATTATTGAATGAGAGTTGGTGTCTATTTTTAACCCATAGGATATTTAAGACACATTGAACCTTCACCACAGCGAACGAAACGATGGTTATAATGTCAATTTAGAAGACTGTTCTGGCTACGTTGGTTGAATAAATTTATTTGTAAGTAATCGATGAAGGCAGTCATTTCTCTCCGTCAGACAGAAAAGAAGAATGCAAAAAAGTTCTGGCGTAATAAAACAAAAAAACTGCCTGAAATATCGACCATGCCTTTTAAAACCACAAGGCAAAAAAAGACAGGAATTATTCAGGCCAAATTGCTTGCTTTCTTTTACAGCTATGATTAATCCGAATGTCTGAGCACGCTGCCCGGGTGAATGACTCTAAGCAGCCAATTGCTTCTGTGAGAAAATGAAGTTTTAACACCAACAGCTAAGTGCATAGATAGTGACAAAACAGAAAAAAATCTCCAGATAGAGCTACAAGCAGCAGAAACACGTTGCTTTAAGGAAGCTTACAAGAGGACAGAAAATGAAAGTAGAAAGCAGATTTTAGTCGCAAAATGACGGAATGTTGATAAATTGCTGTAGTTTTCAGGATACCTGCTGAAGCTCGTGCCAGCCGCAACGCCAATTGTAAGGTTGTGAGAATTGTAAGAGAACATCGCTATTTGCCGTCGGCAAAGGATACTTGCCGGTATAAGTAGTTGAAGTTCTCTGCTTGGCACGTCGCTTCTAATTAAGTACGTTACTGAACCCTCTGCTGGTATGAGAAACAAATCATTTTTGCTGTAATCTTCCGCAACATCAGCTAAACGCACTCACGAAATTGCCGCAATGCGGCGAATTGCAGTCCGAAATCTATTCATGGATGTTTCAAGAAAAATATACTTGTTTACTCTACGCAAGATGCTTATACACTTGGGCGCACGGCTCGTAACTTACGTAACAGCTTATAACACTAGGCGATCGCCCCTTTGTGCCCACTCGCTTTAGGATGCTTGGCCTTAAAATAAGAAAGTGCTCTCCAGCGACTACGCAGCTAACTAGGTACTGGATGTAAGCCCCGCAGTAGTCGCCTAGTGGTTACAGAATTACATTCACGTATGGGAGGTGGGCGGTTTGATACTCAGTTATGCCGGGGACCCATCGGTGGTACAATGGGTACGACCATTCCTCTTGTCCCGTGCTCGGTGTCTCTTGAGTGAAATGCTTGGGAAATAGATCTTGATCCCACCTTGAGTAAACGAGCACACTTTGTGCCATGGCGCACTTTGCCTGCAGATGCCCTCTTGCAACAAAAAAAAATCATCACCATTAATTCTAAATTAGCGCTATGACAGCAAATGCCGACGCTGTAAGCAGGGGTTGATAAAGGAAGTGTGGAGGCTGGCGTTTGCAATTGTAGCTGGACGTACTTAGGGTCGATTGTGCACGCTAATACGTTCAGATCGGGCGCCTGTGCCTTAACACCTATAGTACTGTAGAATATTTACGAATGCGTGTTTATTCCAGACATTTTACCGAAATTAAGTGTGTTTACTGAAAAATACAGTGTGTATTTGAACAAAGACATGTGTTGTTTCCCGCAAACGAAGGCTTGGTTTACACTTGCTTAAGTTTAATGTTTCAAAAGCTCTAGCGCTTCAGGCTAAAAGTGATCTGATTTATACAAGCCTAATGCGACGACGTAAAAAAGTCAGTGTTACCTATAAAACGAATTAGCGAGTCAATTCTTCCTGAACTCGTTATTGTTGCGGAATTTGTGCCTCTTTAGCAGCTCGAAAACCTCATTCTCTGTTTTTCTACTCACACCCAGTGTTGGCTTTTTACCCATGCAAAGCTCAAGAACGGTAATGTTGCCAGCGCTACTTCTCACCGCATATTGCAGTCCAGTTATGATAGAAAAATTTAAGTTATTTTTTTTTTTTGAGATTTCAATTTTGCGGTTTCGAGCTCTTTCTTACAAGCACGCCTGCAATTTGATGCAGTTTTGGTTTTGACTGCAGCGAACTGGAAAGTTCGATGCATTTAGTAGCACGGATGATGACAATAATCGGGAACAATCTTTGAAATGTGGCTCTAAATATTTATAGTGCATCAGAACAACTCAACCTCGGTTGCCAGTTAAGTTTTTGTGCATACTGTTGGCAGATAAATTTTAGAGACACCGGATAAAGACAAAGAGATAAATTTAAAAGATTCATGCGCTCTCCGAGAACTCTGATAGAGTGCGTTTTCTTCGGAATGGCTTTTTTTGCTTTACTGATTGTGAAGACCTATGTCCAATTTTGTGCAGATTGGCGCGGCAAATAGACGAACAGATATTCTTCACTAGCACAGGCCATAGGCGGGGGAGATTGATCATAGTGCTGGCTTCGGTGTACCCAGTTTCTCGAGTTGTTTTCTTAACAGCTCTGCATGAAAAATGTTGACTGGCTCAAAAAAAAAATAGTCACTGCTTGAGGCTAGTATTAAGAGACATGGAATATATATGATCAACTTCGAAGACTGCGTACTCATTTCGTTTTGAACTGCGAACGTAAAATTATCAGCATTTAGCCCCAAAACACCGCTCAAGATGATTTTGGCACGCGGCGAGTTGCACGTAATAAGAATAAAAATTTCTTTTTATCAAAACCTCACCACGCGGCTGCAGTGAAGACAACATGCATCAGAGGTGGCATAGCCGAGTTGGAATGAAGCATTGGGCTACATTTATTGAAAGGTAAGCGAATAATAATTCTTGCGAGAGCGCCAATCCTGCGCTGTTAGTGACTTGTGGAATTGAGTCAGAATTTCACTTATGTTAAAGAAAGCAACTTTCTCCTACTTATTTTGCCGGTTTGTCTCCTCTAGGTTATAATGAGAAGATTTCAGTTTGAATGAAAACCTGCGGCGAAAAACTTCGTAGCTCACGCAGCATTTCGAGGTTAATATAATAATTTTTAACACTTCTATAAGGCGGTAAAGAAAAATATAATACAGAAAGGAATTAAAATTTTGTAGTGAAAAATAAATTTATAGAAGCAAGCGTCTAAATTTATTTCAAAATTATGAGATCCCTCACTTTGTAGAGTTCTGGTTTTATGTCTTATTTCGACCTTATTTATTCGTATGAAACACAATTCTAACATCTTGCCGTCGTGTACGGTCAGCAATGAATTTGGTTCTTGAATGAGCAAAGCATATTTTTCTAAAATATCGCCAATTTAATATAGATTTTATTAATAGGTTTAATCGCTTCCTATAGCCCTAGCGGCCTGGCATGCCAGTGCTCAACAACTTGATCTGACCTGCATTCTCTACAAAACATTCTGGTTCGCCAGGGAGCAGGAGAGTCAAGACCAACGAGTTATGAGATCACAATAACGGCCGGAATGTGCAAAACAAATTTCACTCTATCGCCTCCCACATCAGCTTCAGCGGCAATTGTTTTGAATGTCATTACACCTTTGCTTTCTTTTTAATGCATTCACAGCATACTTATCTTCCGCCAAAAACTCTCGGCCTCTCTCTCCACTCTCCGGAAGCACATTGCAGTGAGTACGCCTCCGGGCTCCCGCCGCCTAAAATGCACGTGCCGCCTCCGGAAGCTCCACCTACCATTACTCATGCACATCCTCTTTTCAGGAGGCCTCCACCAACCAGGAACTCACCATCCAACCTCCTGCACCAACCACAAGCCTTACCCGCCAGAAGGCCACGCAGCGCCGGAAGGAGAAGGCGGCAGCAAAACTAAGCTCAAATTCGCAATGGGAAGGCGATCAAAGGAAAAACGAATTGCACAACGAATACTGCTAAAGTATGTCTGTCTCATCACATCTTACGATTGCTTGCGCATTTTTTAAATCGAAAACTTTACTGGCCGCGAACTTGCGATTCGACCGTGGCGGTGATCTGAGGAGGCACATGACGTCACAACGCGCGCATCGCCGCGGAGCCTAACCGGTCTGGCCGGGCCGGCGGTAGCTGGCGCATTCGGCGCGAAATAGAGACGTGCTCCAAGTCTCCGCCAGTGCGGTCAGAGCGCGCCGAAGCCGCCGGGCGCGTCGGCGGTCAAGCACAGTTGGAGTATAGAGGGTCTGGCTTTCGCCGACTTGGCGTCGTCGTGCAGCGCGTGGGCGCGCGTTATGACGGAGTATGAACGCGCCTTAACTGAGCCTGCGCTTAACCGCTAACCAACGTATTCGGTGGCGGCATCTATGGGAGCCACTGAAACCACCCGCACACTCACTAAATATAAAGAAACTGTGCCGAGACTCTAAATCTAACCAGGGCCTTTGGCGTTTGAGGCGGAGACGCTACCACTCCGCCACGACGGCTCAAGCTTAAACAATGAATAAAGGTGCGTGTAGTGAATGCACTCTTCCGATGCAGAAGTCTCCGCGCTTTCACTACGCTACGTATATCCTTGCTTAACAGAGCTGGGCCATCAGCAATATTTTTGTGTAACCATTTTTTTTCAATTCGTTTTTTAGGGTAGCGTCATAAACAGAAGAGTATTATTTGAAAGGTCTCTTTCTGTCAATTTATTTCCAGGAGCCAAAACAAGAAGCAACATAAAAAAATGCAGTTTTACCTGTCAACTTGCCTTTTGACCATATTTTCAAGGTGGTTATTGCGACTGACCAAAATTGAAATCACAGACGAGGCCGCCACCACACTACTAACAGGTCATATTGCAAGCAAACATGGCCTCTCTCATATACCTTCTGCACTTTATTAGCTTTTAAAGCTCACCCTCTAACACGCCTAGATAACAAGCGTGGCTGTTAAAAACGCACGACACAACGTGAGTCAAGTGCTTTATCGCAGTGGTTTACGCCATTCATTTATCCCGCGAAAAATGCCCGTAGTTTCACCTAAGATGATCTCAAATTTTTTTAAAATAGTCCTTTCGAGTTGTAGAATATTATGTATATTCGTAAGATAGCGCATAATGTAACTGAAAAAATTGACTGACGTCAACGTCGTATTTCCTCCGAACTGTAACGGCCAGCTTCGGTGCCAGGAGAGGAATAAGGTACAGTAACCGTGAACGACAGCGGCCAATATGCGCTGAGCGACCATTTGGAAGAGCCAGGGTGACAAGCAAATGCGTCATTTACGAGACCGAGCCAGTGGCAGGCCGGGCGTATTGCACACGCTTGGTTACTAGCAGAGGTGGGCAAATTCCTTCATTTATAGTTTTCCTCCCTCATCTTTTATTTTGAATCCATAGCCCTCCCTCACCCTCGCCCTCACTTTTAAAAGTTATTCAGCCCTCCCTCAACCTCATCCTCATTCCAAAAATTTCCTAGGCCTCCCTAGACATTTCATTGCTATCTATATGCACTGCTCAAATGTGTCAGCGCATTGATGTGTTTGTGTACAAAAACAAATTAACGTCAAGAATATCAAGAAAAGATTGAAGTAGCGTTTACAACGGTGGTTACAATAAGTGCTAAGCACATAAATGAATCAGAACAAGGAATGTTTGAATTACCATTGCAAGATGACATTGCGATACCAGTCGGTCTTCTGAATTTCAGTTTTTAACCTCCCAACGTTTCTTCCGGATGGAAGATGATGAAGACCACGCTTTCAACCTACAGCGTCAAAGGGTCGCAAATTGAAACGCATGAACGCGGGTGCGTGACGAAGACGACGACAATGTAAGCACAACTTGAGGGCTTGACATTCCGTTCAGGCAAGATGTTAAGATTTCTCCCAACTGATTGTTCATCTGAGAGAAATGTATGTAACGACCTACTTGCGGAGTGGCACTACCTCTCGGTGATGTGCTCACCCTTACCTCGCGTCTACGGCTCTATTGCTCTGTCTTTTGCTGTGTTTTGTGGATTTCCTAAATTCTTTGTAAATATTTTAATTCATTTAAATAGAATATGTTTTCAATGTAATAAATACCATGCTTAAAGAAAAGTGTGGCAATGGCTTAGTGGTCTGTAGCAGTGGCGAGCGGAACTGATTTTTTAGCGCCGCCGCGGTTTCGGATCCCGCTCCCCTGGCTATGAAGCTTTTTATTTATTCAGTGTCTTGCCCAGCGCGATGCTGGCTTTCAGCTGCAGAGAGGCTCATAAGTTGTCGCTTAAAATAAAATACTCAGGCCACTTCAAAATCAAACGGGTAGCTAAAACGCAGCATTTTGGGCTGAATAGTGGAAATCACTAACTCCCCGAGTCTGGAATGAACGATTGCTGCGGTTGACATTTTAGTGCTCTAGCGCTTCCACTCCGCCGAAAAGCGGTTGTCTGTCTGCCCGAAGCATGCTTCTTGCACGTGAGCCGCATTGGTCACATGACTATGTGACGTCATCACATGCTGCACACGGGATTGTGAGCAAACTGCCCATCATGGCAGTTCAATTAATGATTAGTCACGAGAGATTCCTCAGGAACAACATGGCTCTCTCAAGCCCCATCGATGGCAGCACCTGCCATCGCAGGGCACTGACGCGTAGCTTAAATGTTGCACCTCTGTCCCAGGAGCGGAATCAGGACTCCCAGGGATCTTAAATGTAGACAATGACCTATTCTACCGCAGTACAAGTCTGAAATGAAGCAATATCACGCAAACATACATCATATGATATATCAACCAAAGTAAGCCAGTTCCGGTCCAGCAAAACCCAAGCTAAACCAGCGTGATTTTTTTCTTTCCACGTCTACGCATTATCAAAACATCATGCCTGCAAGAAATTTAGTTCGTAAAATCAGGCGCGCCATTATGTTACCACCGGTGTCACCAGAGATAGAAATAAACCATGATATGTTCCTGTTATTTGGGCAGGTGTAAAACATTTTCTGTTTTAGCACATCGCAGAATGCAAGGCGGAGCAAGCGATGATTCAGACCAAGGTGGTTAAGCGGCTGCTTTATTTCTACGGTAAGACTACAGTGGTTGGCTTTGCCCACCACTCTGCGGCAACGCTTTCTTATACTGCAATACCAGCGAAAATAGAAAATAGAAAGGAAAGAGGTATCTACTGCACTGCTATCAGTGTGAATGAAAAAACCTCACAGCATCGCCGCCTGCTGGCTTTGACCTGATAGTTGAATTTCGTAGAACTATTTTTTGCACCGCAGCTAGTTTTTTGAAACCTCGCTGAGCTGAAATTGGACTCCGTTCCGGGAAACAAGGCTTGGAAATTCAATAGTCTTACTAGGTATAATTTCTTCTACATGTTTTACTCTACACTATGATCATCTGACAGACTCGGGGCTGATAATGAAATTGTTGGCTGCGGTGCAACGGTTGTACCAGCCGCCACCCGCAACTCCCGGCCAGTGCCTCCTTGTTAGCGCACTACGCAGAGTTTGTCACCTAATAGTTCACAAAATTTTAAAAAGTCTGCTTGAGTTAGAAGAGCACTATTTTCGGCATAGAATTGTCAGCGATATAGCGGAGAAGGCGTACGTCTCCCTGCCTTTCGTGTTTGCCTCGTGTACATCCAGGCTGCAGAAACTACGTCTTTCCCAAAAATCTTCACCCTAAGAACAAGCATTTTAAACTGGGAATTCATGATGGGTTGCACAGAAAAGCAACCTTAGCCCACAGTACAATTCGTGCCACCACCCTCGCCCTCAGACAGTGCATCTTGCTCTCCCTCACTCTCGCCTCATCATGTCTTCCCTCCCTTCCTCACCTCACCATGTCTGTCATCCCTCACCTTCGTCCTCACGAATTTTTATGCGCCCATCATCTCTCACCCTCACCTCACCAAGTGAAATCCTCATGAGGTGAGGATGAGGACGCCCTCATGAGGGCTCGCCCTCGTGAGGATACTCATCTCTGGTTATTAGCGTGCCACTGCACATTCCCGACAAGCAGAAGTCCCAAACGCGCAGGCTTTGAGTGGCGGCAACGCGCGAAGAGATGCTTCGGTCGAAGATATATGACAGCTGTCAAGCATAGCAGCACCAGAACCGTGAGAGTTCTCGTTCGAGAAGCGCCATATCGACGACCGAAGAATTGAAACTTCTCGAGCAGTGTGAGGGTTCTTTCTTTAGGAGGTGCGTTTATGATCGCTGTGCGCTTCGGTTTCCTAGGAGATCAGATAAATGAAAGTGAATGCAGTTTTTATTGTGGCTGTATGGTCCACTTCTTTGTCTGCGCACCTGTACACTCCTCTCGTAAAAAGATAAACAGAAGGGACCGACAGACGGAACGACAAAATTGCGATAGGCGGAGCTGTGATATCGCTAAAACCTAAGGGCGAACTGCTAGGGCTATTCCAATATGCTTTTATAGGCCATTCCGATATAGGGAAGAGGGGCGGGGGAGGCTTTACTCAAAACTATTTTGTGTAGCAGCCCAAATTAGACGCTGTCAGGTCTCGTTGCTCTGAAGGATAGCGTTCCAGGCAATATGAACTCAATGAAATTGCCGTGCTGCAGAACATCGATACTGCCTCGTACGAGAGTGGCAGTTCAAGTGCTTAACTGCCAGCGACGGCCGAGCAGTGTGCATTGCCAGCAAACAACCTATCTTTTGCAGGACTGCAGTACCGGTAGAATGCGCGTTAGCGACCACCTGTTGCTAACCGACTTCCACTGGGCTGCAGAAATGGATACGGCTTGGTAATCACGTCGCTGGTTTGCTGGCCAGAGATCAGTAACTCGCGCCACCACTTCTTTGCACCTGGCAAGCTTTCCTTGTGGTAACCTCACTTCATGCGCACTGTACATTGAGTTTGTTTGGCTAACGGGCTTGACACTTCGCATTTGCCCTGTGCTTCAGTGTACTTTAATTTTCTTCAAGAATGTAAGTGAACGCGCTAGGGTTAATGAGTTTTGCAGCTCCTTGTAATGACGTTTTCGGGCGCTAGCACTAAGACTCCCACTCAGCCAAAAATTGTCTGTTACTTTGGTGTGCGGTGCCTAATCTTGTTGCAGTCTGCCCGCCTGCCCATCGATTTGTGGACAACCTGCCAAATGTATGCCACAGTGGCAGGTAGAAGTTTAATTATTGATTGGTCACACGTTGTTGCTCTGGAAGAACAACGTGGGTCACACAAGCTATACCGGTAGCAGCACCTGCATTTGCAGGACAGTGGCGCAACTTTTACCCAGTGCACCGTCGGGTCAGGAGTTGTATGAGGGCTCTCAGGGATCTATGAATGTGGAGAATGAACACTCTTACTGGTTAACAAACCTTTCTTGACTCGCATGAGTTGACAGGAGTCATCATGATTGTGCCAACACTTACCACTTGCCATTACAAAACATGACCATAGAAAGTCAACATAAACCATGCAAAACTATGGCTAATCGACTTAGCGCCTATTAATTTCTGATTAGCTCCAAGAGAAACCGCCTGCGAATTTTTTCATAGTGTTCTATCCTATTTCTGTCCCCATGCTGATATACATAAACTATTTTCTTGGTGTTCCTTTCCTCAGATAAACGAAACTTCAGCACACCACAAGAATTGGAGTATAAAAGTTAGGTAACGGCTTTAGCGCTCGAGCCCGAAGCTCGATATTTCGTTGTGCATAGATGTAATTCTGGGCGCTGCATCCTCCCTACGCGGACCAATCTGCAAACTCATCTGTGACCTAGCATACTGATTCGCTATTCAGGTCTTGAGTCTTCATGGTGCGTGAAACGGAGTCCTGCGGAGAGGAAAAAGACCATGCTAAAGAAAGATATCACCTCGAACACAATCGTATGTGCCTGTATACGCTTACGTTTTACTCTTTATATTTTCTTATTTTTTTCTCTTATAAGCTCTGCGGCAATGGAATACCAGAAAGCTTTTGTGGATGTTTTAGTTCTTTTTCTTTTTTCTAGGGGTGTGGGGTGCACGGAAGTCATGGTGCTAAATTACGCTTATCTCCGAAGCAAAGTCTCAAATCTTCCTAAACCGCAATGAGAACCAAGAGGAACACGACACATCTCCCAACTGCTTATTCCGCTCACGTGCGAAGGAAAACAAAATCTTAGTTTTTTGTGTCACTTCTTTTTCGGATAAGGAGACGCCTGCCGAAAATACATTGCTCCCTGTTCTTAGTCGCGTCACTATGAGTCCACATCGCTTTTCAGATTGTACGTGCTGGGAACATCTTCGCTTATTGAATTTTCCACCAATGATTGCTTGCGGATCTGTGCGCCGCGTTCTTTTGGGGTAAACGATTTAGTTTTTATTAAGCAAGGCTGCGATATCTAGCACGCATTCTATATTCTTGGTGAGTATAATTAACTCACCAGAAAAGCTTCTCCAGATCAATTATGTATCCTCTAAATTGTTCTTTGTGGAACATAAAAAGCTAAAAATCGGCGCAAATAATTTATTTCTAAACATGCACAGTTTGCTCACAGGGCTGTGAATGACTTTCCACAACCTTAAGTTCGTTAATGTGTGTCCTTTAAATCACTCTTAACTCTTGTTCTAGAGCTTTTCGTTCTTGGAAATGAGGCCGCCGCTACTGTGCTTGAACCATCCATTCCGTCTTCAAATCCAACAGCTTTATAGTGAATGAATGAAAATACAACATACCTCAAGATCCTTTAGAGTGCTTAATACGGACTAAAGTAGATCATAAACCGATTTTCTACAACCTTCATTGCGTAAAAGGATAAAATAACAGAGACTGAGTACCTCAACACGACAGCATGTGTCCTTTTTCAATTCACAAGAGCAGCAGAAAACGTCTAGGCAACGCGTATTGAAAATGAAATATGTAGCCCCGATCTTTCGCTCGCCGAGCCCCATTTTGAAATGCTTGCGGTCTACACAGCGCAGGGCGTATTCCCGTACGACCGCACAGCGCTCCTCTGGCTGCAGGGCTGTGGCGTATACAAAAGCGAACTCACGTGAGCCTCTGTGCGTTCTTCGAGCAGACGGGCTTTACGTCCCGTCTGCTTGTCGCAACGTAGTTGATGATTACAAGTAGGTGCCGCCACACAGGCTGTTCTGTGCAGTGTACCGCGCCCGTGTGATTTTTGTGTGTGCGTGACACGACATGATGTGCGCCTTTCTCTCCAATCTGAAGCCAGTTGGAGTCCGCTTCTAACCGCAAACCTTCAATTCTCGGAGAGGTGCAGCGCAAAAAAAAAAACAAGGACGACAAAGACACAAAGGAAACAGGGCGAATGCTGACGTCCTTGTTTCTTTTGTGTCTTTGCCGTCCTTGTTTACTTTGCGCTGCACCGAGTGACCCACACGAAGGTACTTCCAAATCTCGCCTCCCAGCTGACTCTGCCCCTGCCTGCTGCGCTCGAGCTGTCTTGGAAACCACTACGCAAACTTAAGCGACGGTGCAGCATCTCTCAATACCAATAGACGCCCTGCTCACACCAATTTCTTCCTCTTAATGGCAACCAGAATATCTCTAACTCGCTGTTGTCGCCAGAGCAATCCTGCTCACCTCCTGCCTCTTAGGATAACACCAATTGATATAATATCCATCGCTCGCTGCACTGTCTTCAACAGCCGCATTAGACCACGTTTACACTAGGCTGAAACTTGCTGCAGCGGCAGACAAGGCCTAATACTTGCTGAAGTATCCACGCACACTGTTTCATGATAGTGACGTCACAAGGGGCATTAGCCAAGCACTACAGTAATCTCTGCGAAGGTCAACGGGTATCTTTGCTGGGCGGCACCATTTTTTACCGCGACATGGGGCTAGCAGCAGTGATCTTCATTAGGACATGGTTTTCTCTGTAAACAACGAAACAGCGGGAAAAAGATGAGCACATCCTGAAAGAAGGCGATTTTCAGTCCGAAGAAGCAGTTTTGTCGAATACCGTTCGTTTTTTTCTTCATTAGTCACAATATACTTGGTGCAGCTTGCTGTCAGCTTCACTAGAAGCGTAGTCTCAACTGTTCTCATTTTCTGGTGCTTCTTATCTTAACCACAATACAGATTCTGCATCAACTTTGAAGGAAAGATATGTGGCTCGCCAAACCGATTGAAATATCATCGCTTTTCAGTACACACTACGAAGTCCATCGTGAAGGCTGGCAGTTTGCTCGTCACTGTAGTTACGTGCGTTGTTTCACCCTGTTTTGAAGCGCAGGTCACCACATCCCTGTCTTTTAGCGCTGCCGTAATGTTAGTGAGGCGACTAAAGCAGGGAGTTAGGACTGACGGAATCCATGAATAAATGAAACCGCAGCAGCAGTTCGCCTAGACCAATTTCCAGCATCCCAATCAGGTTCTCATTAATTCTTAGAGCAATAAAAGGCAACATAATATCTGGGAGAAATGGTTTATGTATCCCTCTCTTAGATACAATTCACGAAGAATCGTATCAAGGTTTTTCTGGAGCTCTGTCTTATTGAACAACTCAAGCGGAGCTCTAGCGCAATAGCTCTTATAGAGGGACGCGCCCTTCTCGATTTCGCATCCTAAAGCAGCTGCGCAGAGAGCACGTTACCCTGAAAATATAACCTGCGGAATGGTTGCACCCGCCGCGGTGGCTCAGTGGTTAGGGCGCTCGACTACTGATCCGGAGTTCCCGGGTTCGAACCCGACCGCGGCTGCTGCGTTTTTATGGAGGAAAAACGCTAAGGCGCCCGTGTGCTGTGCGATGTCAGTGCACGTTAAAGATCCCCAGGTGGTCGAAATTATCCCGGAGCCCTCCACTACGGTACCTCTTTCTTCCTTTCTTCTCTCACTCCCTCCTTTACCCTTTCCTTATGGCGCGGTTCAGGTGTCCAATGATATATGAGACCGATACTGCGCCATTTGCTTTCCCTAAAAAACAAATTAGAATTAGAATTAGGAATGGTTGCAGAGGTGGTAGAGGTCCGTCGCGCAGACAGTAGGGCGCAAACTTTATTTGTGAAGTCCTCTAATTACGCACTTTAAATGTCCCTTGCATTGAGCCACCTAGCACTGCTGAAGTGCAATATTTGGCTTGGTTGTAAGTGTTTTGGACGCAAAGAAGCCTCCCTTTTAGCTTGTTAGGAAAAGCCACGTCTTCCATAGAAAATGTTCTAGGGAATGATTGTTGGTGTAGTCGGGTCGTGTAGAAGAAAAGGACATAGAACCCGCTTTTAGGAACGCCATTTTGTTGTGTGATTAGTGTGTCTAGGCTCTAACGTTTGAAACCTGCCTGTGGGCTAGGAGGGACAGTGTAATATAGGGTTGGTGGAGTAATTCTTACCTTGGGGGTACTTTAACATGCAGTGGTATCTCAAAGCACAACCGCTTTCTTTTTCAACGCCCGGCCTCTATAGAAATGCGTCACGTGCAACGAGCTACAAATTTCAGAACTTGGGCTCAGGTGCCAAGCCCCATGACCGGAGCTCAGAAAATCAGGACAAACGCTTTTACATCAAACGTGGCTGCAGCCACGTGCCAGCTAGCTGCCGCGGAATATCTTAAAGTGCGCAGGAAAATTAGGACTTATACCGCACAATTTACAATTTCTTCGTGCCTCAGAGCTACTCAGAAGGAGCACACAAACGACATTATAAATAAAGTTTTCTACCGCATAGCAGTACTACACCATCATCAGCAACATGTTAACCTTTGTTTCACCGCACCTATTTCCTCTCTTACAATAACAAGGAACAACGTTCCTTTCGATTTACGCGCTGTTAAATACTGACGCTCGACATATTCATCTGGTTGGCCATCTTCAGTATAATCCAAGAAAGGTGGGCTTGCCCTCAGTTTCTGTTGGGCCTGTAAGAAAGGTGTATTACCGTTTCGAGGCGCGAAACTGGCGAGCGGAAAGGGCCTGTGCACTCACTTCTCCTGCTGGTGATATTTTCCACTTAAGCAATTTTCTACTTCTTTGAGTTTAACCCTGCATAAAGGTTTCTTCGGGCTGTGTGATCAGCTGCTGTTGCCGAACTCGCCGTTTGAAGAGCAGTAGAGAAAAGCGCAGACACTATCGCGAAACGGGTTTTGTATACAGTGCACGCTTCTGTAGGTATATGAATGTATACGGCGCATTCGATATTCCTTGTCTGTCTCTGTACTACGCGACGCACGGGTTGCTGTGTTTGCATAGCGTGACGTTCGTTTGTGCCAGGTGTGATTGCCGCCCAGTGTGCGTCTGGCCTGATGCCTAGTCCCGCTCTCTGCTTTGCAAGCGAAGACAACGATGCCGCAATTCCACAGGGTTGCTGTCGCCTCCTTCGGCATGATTTAATATGGCACGCTCCTATAGAGACCCACCTCGGATTGCTGTGTCCAGAATTTCTGATTCGCACACATCCTGAGTAAATAACCTGGTACGTGCGGGTCATCTAATGCATATGTGCTTTTGCTTCCCTCAGCTTCCAAGCCTAGATTGTATACGTTTCCGGCTAAAAGTTTCTGTAGTGCATATGATTTCATTTTGTGAGATTTCTTTGTTTCCCCTCCCTGATATTGTTTACTCTTGTTCTTGGCTTACACTTTCCAAAATTCTGAGCAAACAAAGAATATCTTCGTATAGGGAAACATTAAACCGGCACAAAAGGCAAAAAAAAGTTAGCCTGCACTGATATATTGCTGTTTTTTAACTAAAACACAATGTTTTTTTTTTCTCCAATACGTCACGATTTTTTAAAAAATGAAGAAAAACGTTGTTTGCAAATTTCTCAGCAAAACATATGCCATGCATTTGTCTTGTCTCTTGCACCATAAAGAAGCGTTGAATGAATTTGGCAAAGAAAAGAAGTTGCATGCGGTGGTTCCTCGTGTGCCTCTTTGTGCTCTTTCATTACTATGCGCTATATTCTTTCCTCTTAAGCGAAACAAATAATAAATATTTCACACCTAAACCGCTTTTATTCTTTCAGCACTTAAAAGAGAGTGTGGAGAATTATTTAACTTTAAGCTTCTCTATCCGTGCAAAGAACATACCCAATGGTTCTTAGACCCAAAAGTAGTTAGATGTACAGCCTCAACGTATTCGATAAAGTGAGAGGCTTGTTTACGAAACTCAGCTCGCCCTGTCAAACAACGAATTCGTTGATAAATACCAAGACGTCTAGAGACATTTCAATGTGTTTTGAATAAGAATTTTCGAGTCGTCCAGACTGTCTGAACAAGCGCTTATACTGGCTATTTTATACTATATCACCTCAGTTAAAATCCTCTTCGCAAATGAGAAGACTCATGAAGACATCTCTGTCATGTTAAAGCTTAAAGAGCAGCTATGGGATGCACTGTCTCTCTACCAGGGGCACCATGGGACACCTGGTCACGGCTGTCCTCGACAATTTTTCCCGAACAAAGGAAATATACTCTTCTTTAGGCCAGCCTTGCATTCTCACGTATGTTCGCGGCCACAGGTTTGTGGGGTGTTTGTTTGATGGCAAAAAAAGAAAGAATTTCTGCGTTTTAAGGCAGAACAGGGCAACAAAAAGTAGAAACAAGTGGGACATGTCTGCTCCATTCCTTGGAACAAGCTGCAGCTTAGTGGCTAGCCTGGCGATGCGGAAAAATTTTTTCTCCAATCTGCACCCAGTAAAGTTTTCTTCATGACTCTACAGAAAAGAAAGGAAGCGTCTTAACATTGCGAGGTGTATAAGTGCTTGACACCAGCTTGAAGATTAAGATGTGTGCTTATTACCCAGTATATTCAGTTGAGAGTCAGCAGCTGTCCAGCTATTGCTAAAGTTGATCTAATTTTGCGCAGTTTGTCACTAAACCAGTTGTCCAAGTTCAATTTTAAGTTTTGTATATAGCTGCCTGACAGATGGAAGTGTTTGTTTCACCTATTTCACGAGAAATGATGCTCTTCTACTTATATATCTATTTAATATCACAAGGGTAAAATGCAGTCTCATTTCAAGTTGGGTCCCAGGTGCCAGTGAAAAGCGCTGTCTCGATCTTAGACTTAAAAAGCGCTATTCAACTCTGGGCTCCTAGGCCGGCTCGAGCTTGTGTTCGCATTGCAGAAAATGCAAACATTAGTGTCATGTTTTACTGCGGTGATTGGGTGCGCTTGAGATAGGCTGGTGCAGCGAATCGTCCAAGCCCTGATGAAAGATTGGTTATAATTCTTGCGTGAGTAGGGCATCAGTTGCCCTTCTAAAGAAAGAGGTGAATTTTCTAAGCGCCAGATAACGGCAATAGTTACTTGCCTACGGTTTTTTGTTGATTTGTCTCGCTGTTTCGTTGTTCGGCTTATATACTGAGCTAGTTCGTCTGATGCCAAATTTTAGGGGTGTTTCGCTGTTGATATGCTTTCGATGGTAACGTAGACCTTGCTTGTGTTTTTTACACATGTTGTGTGCCAATAACTCTGTGCAAGCGCTGTTTATTTCTTCGGATGGATCCAGTTATGCTTGAGTTCAGTCGCATGTTTTCTTTCGTCTGTGCCTCTTTTCTTCTTGTCCCATGTTTATATTCTCCATTTCAGAAGTTAGTTATAATTCCTTGTCGATCAATTTCACAATGACAGCCTGCCATCTCTGCGGAGTCGTCACGTTGGTTGTTCACTTCTCAGCGTCGAGGTCTTAGTTTTGATGCTTAGCTGGACCATTCGGAAAAAAGTACAGAGGCCATTGATGTAAGGGTAGTGCGTGAGCATGACTGGTTGCCCCTGTACAGGGCGCCACGAAACTTTTCTTTCAAGGCCTGAATTGTTTTGCTGTTTGCTGCTACTTTCTGTCGTCAAAGCGCGTGACCCCGGCGTCTCGCGCGCACGCTGTCAATGCAACCGGCGCCATCTCCACATCAAGGCATTCATTTCCTGCTACCACGACGTGTGCTGAAATGGCTTAGGGGGTGTGTGCACGTATCTCAACACAAAGGTAAGTTCAATTGTTGTTGTCGGATTGTTTGTTTATGTTTCTACTGTTTTTATTTCTTTGCTCTTCTGCGGCGTCATTCGACAGACGGCGTTTGCGCAAATGGCCCTCTGATGCCGCCGCATTAAAAGCATGAGTCCCGGTTGCCGTTGCGCGCGACTTCAAATCGAACGGCGTGTGCTGGTCAGTGTTTTGTGCGCGTGTTTGCGTGCGTGAGTGTGTGTACATGCGGGAGCCTGCACTATATTGTCTGCCACAAAAAGTCGACGTCGTCGAATCGAGAATTTTGAAGGAGGATTGTTTAAACAGGCAGATGCATTTCTCCTAGCTGCCTCCAAATATCCTTATTACCATCTTCTTACATGCACTGCAGCACAGCTGTGTGGCAATTAAACCAGAAATGAGACACATATACTAAAACTGAAAGCGAACTCCCTGGAACCAACTGACGCAGAGAGGGTGGCTATAAATGCTGATACTTAATCTGCTCTCTTTTCGAATGTTGAATTCGCAGCATTCGCTGTCACGGGGCATTACCGTTGAATGTTTTGGTTCGAAACCACTACTTAACACTGTTCGAACAAAAAAAAATTTGAGACGCCTCGGAGTAACTCGGGTATGCACGGGTTAGCTCAGATGATCATCACGCAATGGGAGGAAGCTCGGGCATCGGTGCAGCGTCGCGCCAGGTGTAGTAAATGGGCGAGTGACCTTGAGGGTGACCTTCGCGAACCTGGTGAATGTCATAGAGAATGAAAGCATTATCAGGAATTTGAAGAACGATGGATCTATATGCTACTAAACAAAACCAAGGAGAGGATAGATAAAGGGCGCCACTAACAAAAAAACGTTTCGACGCTATCATTATGTGCCAGATATTGTACACGTGTACTCCTGTTAACAATTGTTTCTAAAAAGGACTAAATACCTCATATTCATCAGTCAGACTGCACTGATTTCCGGGCAAAGGCCTCTCCTATGTGTCTCCAATTGACACGGGTCTTTGCAGCTTCGCCCACCCAATCCCAGCAAACTTCTTAATATCATATGCCACCCCCCCCCCTAATGTTCTACCGCCCCCTGCTACGCCTGCCTTCGCTTTGAATCCACTCCGTTACCCTTAAGGTCCAGCGGTTATTTTGCCTTCACAGTACATGCCGCGCCCAAGCCAATTTTTTCTTCTTGATTTCTACTAGGATGTTATTAACTCGCTTTTGATCCCTCACCCACTCTGCCCGTTCCTGGACTCTTACAGTTGCACCTAGCAATTTTCTTTCCAATGCTCGCTTCATTCCTAACTTAAGCTGAACCCTTTTCGTTAGCCTCCACGTTTCTGTCCCGTAGGTGAGTACCTGTAAGATGCAGCTGCAGTACACTTCTCTCTTAAGGGATATTGGTAAACTGCCATTCATTATCTGAGAGAACTTTGCATATGCGCTCCAGCGTATTCTTATAATCCTAGTTATTTCCCTCTCATCATCCGTATGACCTTTCACTACCTGACCGAAGTAGACGTATTCCTGTACCACTTCCTAAACCTTCGCTGCCAATTGTGAGCTGCTGTTCTCTTGCTAGAGGTTGAACATTCCTTTGGTTTTCTGCATGTTAATTTTTAGACCCAACGTTCTGCTCTGCCTGTCTAACTCATTGACTGTGATTTGCAGTTCTCCTGAGCGACTAAGCAAGGCAATGTCACGAGCTATTCGCAGATCATTTAGGTATTCTCCATTAACCCTTATACCGAACTGTTCCCAATTCAGGCCTCGGAATACCTTTTATAAACAGAAGGGGAACAGTATTGTCGGGATTGTGTCTCCTTGCCAGGTGCCCATCCTTATTGGTATTTTCTGCTGCCTTTATAGAGGATTATGGTAGCTGTGCAGTATATAAATCTTCCTGTATTTTGACATAGGGCTGTTCTACAACCTCATTCGGCAAAACCAGTGTGACTGCTGAGGTTTCCACAGAGTGAAATGCTTTATTGTAATAAATGAAGGCTATATATATAGGGGCTGGTTAGATTATGCGCGTTTCTCTACAACCTCATTGATAGTGTGATTATGATATATTGTGGGATATTGTTTACAAAAGCCTGCCTGATCATTTGGTTGATTAAAGTCTAAGATTGCCCTGACTGCATTAGCGATTACTTTAGTAAATAAGTACTAGCAACGAGTAGTCAGCTGATCAGTCTGTAATTTTTCAAAAATACTTGCATTCGGACAACTTCCTTGTACCGTGGCCGAAGGAATACATTCTTTAACACTCACCAGAACGGTTGTGTGTACCTCCCATAACAGATATATAGAAAACTAAACATTTTTCCAGATTTGCCTGTCTGGTTGGGTTTGAAGATTATAATAAACTGCACATCTCCAAAAAAATTTTAACTTTAACCCAACGTTTCGAAGTCGACTCGGCTCCTTCATCAGGGGTGACTGAGGGCAGTAGCTAGCGTCTGTTAAGTATGGAGGGGAGCGGGGGGGGGGGGGTGGAAAGAACGACAGCTGTGTCGCGCAAGGCGCGGGGGAGGGGGGTTTAGGCTGTTAGTCACGCTGGCGCAGCGCAGGAAGGTGCTGAATGGCGACATTTTTTCGTTGCGTTGAAGAGCGAAGTCCCTGGGCATATACTGGAGGCAGGTTTCCTTTTGTGTGGTTGATATTGTTCGCGGTGGTTTGAATATGCAGGATTCCAGAAGCAGCCTCTTGTGGTAATTTTTTTCGGTTCCGAGGATGCGGGTCTCTTCAAAGTTTATATTATGGTCGGAGTTCTCGGAATGTTCGGCTACTGGATTGCGCTCTCTTGCGAATTTGCGGACGTCGTTGTTATGTTGCCGAATTCATTCTTTGAAATTTTTGGTTTCGCCGATGTAGCTTGCGTCGCAGTCGGCGCATGGAATTTGGTAGACAATGCCTTTGGCTCTTTCTCTCAGCGGCCTGTCTTTGGGAACAGGTAGGCAAATCGCAACAGTGTTTGTGGGCTTGTGCGCAACCTGGAAACCCGGTTTTTTCTGGATTCGGGCGATGGTTTCGCTGACACCTCCGACATAACGTAAAGTGACGTATTTTGGGGGTGGAGTTGGTCTTTGTGCGTTGATTTCTTGACGATTGTTGTGTTTTTGACGTCGAATGGTTTTTGAATAAAGTCTTCTGGGTAGCCGTTCATGATGAGTCCTTTGAATATCGTGCTTTGTTCTTTTATTCTGTCAAGTTCTGTGCTGCAATGTGTCTCAAATCTTGTGAACAGCGTCTTCACCACTGATGCTTTTTGGACTGTCGGGTGGTTCGAAGAGAAGTGGAGATACCGGCCTGAGTTGGTTGGTTTGCGGTATACGGAGATTTGAAGGGTATTGTCGTTTCCGGACACGAGGACGTCCAAAAACGGCAGGGAGTTTTCTTGTTCCACCTCTAGCGTGACCTGAATGTCAGGATTTACGGAGTTAAACTGACGAAGGAAATTTTGAGTCTCAGATTTTTTGATGACGGCGAAACTTCGTCGACAAACCTGAGGAAAATCTTTGGTTTCGGATGGAATGAGTTGAGGGCTCGTTGTTCGACGTGTTCCATTGTTAAATTTGCCATGACGACAGATTTGGATGCTGCCATTGGTGTTCCTTTCATTTGTCCGTAAAATTCCCCGTTTGACGAGGAGTATGTGTTTGATAGGCACAACTCCAGGAGGCGGCACACTTCATTTACACTCAGCGGGGTTCGTGCGCTGAGTGTGTCGTCGCGTAGTAGGGCGTCACGGGTAGCGGCCACCGCAAGCTTCACGGGGATGTTTGTGAAAAGGGACACCACGTCGAAGGAGACAAGGCATTCGTCGGCCTCAAGGGCGGTTTGGGATACCAGTTCGATGAAGTGACTGGAACGACGGATATGGGTCGCTGTTTTTCCTGCGATTAAGGATATTAGTTTGTGAAGGTATCCTGACAACGAGCGAAGAGGGGAACACCGGAAGGCGACAATCGGGCGCAAAGGGATCTCCGGTTTGTGGACTTTGGGCAGGCCGTAGAATGCTGAAGCCGATCCGTTGGTGCTCAATAACTGAAGGTAGAGGTTTCGGAAGGTGGGGTGTTTTTCGAATACTTCTTTCAATGTTTTGTTTAGCATTGCTTGGGTAGTGGTTGTGCGGTCCTTCTTCAATTTTGCATATTCTTGACTGCTGAGTAAGGTGGAAATTTTCTCTTCGTAGTCCCGTCTGTCCAGAATGACTGTTGTCTTGCCCTTGTCCGCTGGGAGGATCACTATGTTGTTGTCTGTCTTGATGTCTTGCAGGGCTTGTCTTTCGTCCGGATTTAGGTTTGATTCTTTTCCGTGTGCTTGCACTGAACTGAGTACACCTATTGTTTTGAGCCTGACCTCTTCTCGTACACCAGGTTCCAGTTGCCGGATACCGACTTCCAGCGCAGATACGATTGCTGGATGGGGGTGTCTGTTAACGTGGGGGTTGAATTTGTGTCCCTTGGCTAGGATTGACTTTTCGGCGGTTGTGAGCTTTCTAGAGGAGAAGTTGGCGACCAGTTCAGAATGTTCAGGTGGGGGTTGTTCGGGCCGGCGTTTAGGATTCGACAACTTCACAGTCTGCTTGATGCGGTGTTTGTCGGTTTCTGATGATGCGGTTTCTTTGGCAAATGCCTCGATAGACGTCACTAGGTTGCGCATCTTGTGCTCGTGTTGTCGGCGGGCGAAGAAGGGGTCAAATTCTTTCTTCCTTATCACGCTACGTTGGCTACTGAACAGGTTTGTGTAGAACTCTTCGGCTACGGTAATTATCTTATCCATATTGCTAATGACATTGCTCTGCTTGTCTCTTAATGCATACATCTGGTTTTTACCTTTGCCTATATAGTTTCCTCTTCACTGCTTTTCGGCTACCTCCGTTCTTTAGAGCATGCTCTCTATATTAAACTTCCTTATGTCGGCTACCTTGCGCTTATTTATTAACTTTGATACCTCTGTTAGTTCTATTCTATCGGTAGGGTTAGACGCCCTCATGCTTTGGCGCTTCTTAATCAGATCTTTCGTCACCTGAGATAGCTTCCCGGTATCCTTTCGAACTGCCCTACCGCCTAATTCTACTGCGCACTCCGTAATTATTGATGTCAGATTATCGTGCATTGCGTGAACATCAAGGTCGTCTTCCTCAGTTAAAGCCGAATATCTCTTTTGCAGAGCTATCCTAAACTCCTGTGTTTTCCCTCTAACGGCTAACTCGTGGCTAACTCGTTAATGGTCTTCTTCTTCACTAGCTTCTTCCGTTCCTTCTTCAAGTCTAAGCTAATTCGAGACCTTACCACTCTGTGGTCGCTACAACGCACCTTTCCGAGGACAGCCACATCCTGAATGATGCCAGGTTTAGCGCATAGTTTGAAGTCGATTTCATTTTTAGTTTCACTATTTGGGCTCTTCCAGGTCCACTTCCTGTTTTCTCGTTTGCGGAAGAAGGTATTCATGATCCGTAAATTATTTCTATCCGCGAATTCGACTAATAACTCTCCCCTGCTATTTCTAGAGCCTATTCCATAGTCACCTACCGCGTGGTCGTCAGCCTGCTTCTTGCCCACCTTAGCATTGAAGTCGCCCATCAGTACAGTGTACTGCGATTTTACTTTAATCATTGCCGATTCTATGTTCACATAGAAACTTTCAACGGTCTGGTCATCATGGATGGAGGTGGGTGCGTAGGCCTGTACCACTTTCAGCTTGTACCTCCTATTCAGCCTAATTACTATAGCTGCTACCCTCTCGTTAATACTATAGAACTCCTCTACGTTGCCAGCTATATCCTTATTAATGAGGAATCCCACACCTACTTCTCGTCTATCCTCTAATCCGCGATAGCACAGTATGTGTCCGTCCTGTAGTGCTGTATACGCCTCACCTGTCCTCCTAACTTCGCTAAGCCCTATCACATCCCATTTAATTCCCGCTAGTTCCTCGAACAGCACTGCTAGGCTGGCCTCACTAGATAAAGTTCTAGCGTTAAACGTTGCCAGGTTCAGATTCCAATGGCGGCCTGTCCGGCGGCCTGTAAAGATTCCATGGCGGCCTGTACAGCAGCCAATGTAATCAGAGCCTTAATGAGAAAGAGACAGCAGTGCACAGCAATGCGTCATCCCGCCAGTAACGAAAAATGAAGTAAAGAAAGCCTTAGAAGCAATGAAAAGGGGAAAAGCAACTGGGGAGGATTAGGTAACAGCAGATCTGTTGAAGGATGGAGGGGACATCGTGCTAGGGCTTAGCGAAGTTAGGAGGACAGGTGAGGCGTATACAGAGAGGAAGACGAAGACGTTGTTTGATCGCCTGTCGCCTCAGCTCTGTTTATTTAGCTAATTTTTCCTAATTTACCTAGTTGTATTTGAATATTCGAGGACGGCAGCATCTTCAAAGCGGTACTGTCCCAACGGGAAGAGTACGGCTGCTCCGGCGCCGGCAAGCCTAAAGGGACCACGCCATTCAAAGGAGGCTGGCTCGGAAGAGGCGGCCATGGCTTCCTAGGCTGTGGAGCGACTAGAACATAGACTCGACCACCCGTCCAGTGAGACCTCATCGCTTAGTGGGGCTGAGTCAACGATCGTGGACGGTGACGAGTCAATGGCCGATATGGCTGACATGGACAACGAGGGCTTCAAGTTGGTGAGTCATCGCAAGCAACGAACGGTAGGGATCCCGGTAGTGGTTGAGCCCACAAAAAAGGGGGTTGATATAAGAGAGAAGAATCCCATCTTACTTTTCGCGGCCATTAAATCATTGCTGGGATCAGCACCGGTTCGAAGTCGGTTCGCCATGCACAGGGCTCTTCAGCTGGATGTCTCGACGGAAGAGCAGGTTGACAAGCTCCTGCAGAGCTCTCAGATATTTGGCATCAAAGTTAACGTGTGGTTGCCGCATTCCTACATGAAGAACACCTGTGTTATTAAGGGTGTACCAAAGTGGTATTCAGAACGCGACCTACTTGATTATCTGAATCCACAAGGTGTACTGCACGTGAAACGACTTGTGCGTCGTGTGGAGTCTCCAGGAAAAGAATGGGCTGCAAAAACTACCAACTCTATTGTGTTGACATTCGCTCCCAACACAGAGCGCCCCGAAAAAATTGACCTGGGATTCACAAAACACGCAGTTGCAGACTTCCCTCAAGCTCCTCCACGGTGTTTTAGATGCCAACGGTTTGGGCACGTGGCCAAAGTTTGCACAAAGGATCGACGCTGTAAGCGGTGCGGAGGCGACCACGACTTTGAAACCTGCAGGGCAGATTTTTCTTGCGCCAATTGCGGTGGCGATCATCCAGCGAGCTTCGGTGGCTGCCCCTTCCGTGTGAGCGCTCTGCACCGTCGGATGTCCTTTACTGCTGGTCCAAAAACCCCACCGACTGAGACGCCTGTCCCTGGATTAGACGAGTTCCCAGTATTAGAGTATGATGTTGTTGCGTTGCCCAACAATGTCCCTAAGAGACCTGAGTCCAACAAGACGCAAAGGCCCAGTGCGCGCGAGTCACTTGTTCGACCTCCAGAAAAACTGTCCATGTTCCTGAGCGGCCGGATCACAGCCAGACACCACGACAAGAGGGACCCTCATATGCACAAGTGACAAAGAAAGCAGCTACTGCGGCCAAGAGTGTGTCCCTGTCGGCATCTTTTGTCGATGTTGTAAGTGAGTGCGTTGCGCAAAATAAGGAGCACAAAAATCAAGGTATGTCTGAGCTTCTTCATGTTTTGTTTGGAGCCCTGCGTTCACATGTTCCAGCGATGGCGCCTGGTAACCTGAAGAACTTCCTACAGCTGGTGCTTTCTTTTGAGTCCCTAATTTCCACCTTCGCAGCAAACTTCCTTGCGAACTAAAATGAATGGGGCTAAACCTCGTGGATCTCATATGCACCGAAAAGTGCCGTTTATATTGCAGTGGAACTGCGCTGGGATTTTAAGTCGGTTAGCAGAACTCAAACTATTCTTGAAAGAGACTTGTGTTCCAGTATTGGCCCTGTCAGAAGCTGGCCTGCCAAGTGGGAGATGTTTGACTGAATAAGTCGCCCATAAAAACTGCAGCATAAAGTCTTTTCCTGCAGGAAGTGCTGCGCTTTACATAAGAAGAGAAATTCCACATGTTTCTCTAAGCGTTGCCAATCTTTGTACGGATGACATTGAGGTAGCGGCTGCAAGAATACAGCTCGGCTCTCGAACCCTTTCTATTGCATCCGTGTACGTGTCTCCGCGGAAGAAGGTAGCATTAGATTTGTTTCTACAGCAGCTCTGCGATCGCTTCCCAGCACCTAGAATAATCTGCGGTGATTTCAATGCCCATCATGCCGTTTGGGGTGACCGGAACACGGATTCCCGTGGACGCAAACTTGTAGAGGTTATTGACAGTTTGGACCTGTGTGTTGCCAATGACGGAAGCCCCACTTTTTTCCGGCCTCCAGTCTCAGCGACAGCTATGGACCTGACACTGCATTCACCTGACGTTCGCGTGAGTTGTTCAACAGCAGCCGACCGCATGGGAAGTGATCACTATCCGATTTTTGTGTTTGCTGCCGACTTTCGTATGCATGCTCCTAAAAGTAGCAACGTGGTCAACTGGGACAAGTACAGAAAGCACCTAGAACGTGTTTCTGGTGATGTTGTTGACAAAATAATTTCTAGTAAGCTAGCAGCAACTACGGCTGTCAAGTTACCTGATCATTTTCCGGCCCGGATTTAAAACTCAGGAACCTTTGCGCAGCGAGAAGGGCGGAGCGCCAACTCGTGCGGAAGAAGGACGACAGGCAACTGAAGACGACCTTCAATAGGCTGAATTCTGCTATTAGACGGCACACGAACAAGCTGTACAGGTCGCAATGGGCCTCATTCTGTGCTAGTTTGACTGTGTTCTCACCGATAATGAGAATATGGCGAGTTATTGGCAGCCTTCCTGGAGAATCTCGCACTACGAAGCCTTTTGAAGCTCTTGCAATACGCAAGGAAAAACCTATTGCGTGCTTGGCAGAGAAATTTGCAGACGAACTCGAACGCACTGATTCTGGAATAGATATATATTCAAGGTTATAATAGATATATATTGAAGCTTCGTGAGCTTCAGACTGCGCTCAGTGGCCTGCGGCGCCGGTGTTCACCAAGTCCCGACGGCATCACCAATCAAATGCTGAATAATCTGCCCTTGCAACTCAGAAAGGAGCTCCTCAACTTCATCAATTGAGTTTGGGAGACTGGCGATGTTCCTCCGTCATGGAATGTGGCACATGTAGTTCCGGTACTGAATCCTGGCAATGACATGACAGACCTTGCCTCGTATCGCCCAGTGTCATTGATCTCCTGTGTAGCTAAGTTGATGGAGAAGCTAATAAATGAACGCTTATCATGGTGGCTTGAGGACAGCAAGGCACTGCCATCCTGTATGACAGGATTCCGCCGAGGTCTTAGTGCCCAAGATAGCGTCTTAGACTTGATCAGTAACATTGGACACCAGAGAGCTTTCGGCCTTTCCACCTTAGCCATTTTTCTTGATGTTGCGAAAGCTTACGACAGCGTGCTTCAGAGCTCAATTCTAAACAGTTTGCAAGGCATGGGCATACAGGACCATATGTTAAGATTCATTTACATGTTTATAAGTGATCGCGCGGTTCGTGTACGGTTAGGGAGTACGTTAAGCATCGAAAGTGTTCTGTCACGAGGTGTGCTCCATGGAAGTGTTCTTTCCACCCCACTCTTTAACGCCGTAATGGCTGGCCTACCCGATTCGTTGAAAAAAAGTTGCAGGCAAGTGCGTATGTCACTTTATGCTGACGACATCTGTATTTGGATTACTGGCTACCAACACAAGCGATTAGCCCTGATAGCTCGACAGGCTATACTTTCGGCACAAGCTTACCTTCAATGTGTGGGGTTGTCTCTGTCAGTGGACAAATCCGGCTTTATTCTATATCCAGGTGTAGGAAGACGTCAAGCGCGGTTGAAGATAGACCTCGGTTACTCTCGCATCCTTCAATTCAACCACGCGCGTTTCCTGGGCGTCATTATTGACTCCCATCTACAGCGGCGAAAAGCTGTAGATGCGATTGTTTCATCTATACCTTCTCGTCTCAATGTGATCCGTAGAATTGAACGTGAGCAATGGGGAAAGCATCCTTCTTCAATGGTGAAACTTCATGAAGCGCTGGTGGTCAGCCGGATAATGAATCAATTACCTTTAATTTCCCCCTCGGCATCACAACTTGAGCGTCTCGATGTTGTCCAAAGAAAGGGCCTAAGAAGAGCCATTGGAGTTCCCCAGGCGGCAGCGAATAAGGCAGTACTTCATGAGTCCCTATCGAAACCTCTTAGCCTTATCGCTTCTCAGAGACTATTAATGCATCTTGACCGCTTAGGAGAGACGGTAGCTGGGCGATCCCTTCTCCAGCGGCTGTGCAAGAGATATGAGTCGAAGGCTTACTTGGCACTCAATACTCTTAGTTCTTTAGGCATTAATGTCCGAAGGCAAAGGAAACGGTTGAAATCCCCCTGGTCTTTTCCGACCCTCGACTGTAAGGTCACAATTCCCCATGTGAGCGCAAGGCGCAGCTCTCCTTTGGCAGCAACTCGTTCGCTTGTACTGGAATACTTGGAAACAGAGTATGCCTGCCATCTTCACATTTGCACGGATGGTTCTGTGGACAAGGTCAAACAAGCTAGCACAGCGGCTTTTTACATTCCTTCATTGGACTGTAAGTGGTCCGTACGCTGTACTGCTGTTGTATCCTCCCCAACGGCTGAAAGTATTGCTATTGAGGCGGCTTTACGGAAGTTAGGGTCTTGTCCGGCTCAACCTGTTGTCATCCTAACTGATTCAAAATCTGCCCTTCAGAGGTTAGAGCGCGGATTCCCTACTGACGCCTTGTCTCTAAACTCTCTGCGCTTGGTGCAGAATCTGCATACAAGAGGCTTTACTCTACATTTCCAGTGGGTGCCCTCTCACATAGGAGTCAACAGTAATGAGGTGGCAGACAGTCTCGCTCATAAAGCTCTCAAGTATTCCATCAAAAAAAATACTCAAGATGGGAAACGTCTCTGCAACAAAACGGTGTTCGATCACTTCAGTACCCTGTGGAGTGCGTCCCACAAGCCATGTGTGACCAAGGGACTGAGAAGATCTCAGGCGACCCTTCTACATCGAATTCGCACGGCCTCTGCTCGCACTCCTGCATGGATGCATATGACCGGCATAGCATCGTCTTCGCTCTGCTCTTTATGTAGCGTGTGCGGGGATATCGAACATTATATTATCTACTGCCCAAAGTACAACGCGGAAAGGCATGTGATGTTCGCTTCCTTCAAGAAGACAGGAACCCGTCACAACACTGTGCAGGACATTGTCTACCCGAGTGGAAATCAGACATGCAGAAGGGAGGCTGCACGCCTTCTTTTTACATTTCTGCAGAACACGGATCTTGTTTGTATATGGTGACAGCAGGAACGGACTATGGCCTACTGTGATTGAATGTGTGCGTAGATGGTGTCTTCTGGTAGACTACTTTATACTGTGAGTGGATGTGTGTATGGAGTGTGACACTACAATGGTCTATGTTCTAGTGTGACTGAATATGTGCATAGATGGTGACTTCTGGAGTGGACTGTGATGTAAACTGTGTGGATTGATTGTGTGCATAGATGGTGACTGTGGGAGAGAATGTGTGCTATTATAAGAGACTGTGCGCTTAGCGGGGTATATGCGGCATTGTTAATATCGAAGGGACGCTGCGGTGGAGCAATTGCCGGCAGACAAAGCAAGGCTAGCCCCACCTGTAGCATTTAACACCTCAACCTCTCAACTTCAATCGTGCTAGAAAAACTAGCCACCCTGTATACGCAATGCCTAATGACTTGGACTGTACCAGGAGCTTGGAAGAATGCAAACATTATCTTAATTCATAAGAAGGGAGACGCCAAGGACTTAAATTACAGGCCGATCAGCTTACTATCCGTTGCCTACAAAGTATTTACTAAGGTAATCGCTAATAGAGTCAGGACAACGATAGACGTTAATCAACCAAATGATCAGGCAGGCTTTCGTAAAGGATATTCCACAATAGATAATATTCACACTATCAATCAGGTGATAGAGAAATGCGCAGAATATAACCAAGCTCTATGTAGAGCTTTATTGATTACGAGAAAGCATTCGACTCAGTGGAAACCTCAGCAGTCATACAGGCATTGCGTAATCAGGGGGTAGAAGAGCCTTGTGTGAAAATACTGAAAGATATGTATAGCAACTGCAAAGCCACTATAGTTCTCCATAAAGTCAGCAATAAAATTCCAATAAGAAAGGGCGTCAGGAAAGGAGACACGATCTCACCAATGCTGTTCACCGTATGTTTACAGGAGGCATTTCGAGGCCTGATTTGGGAACAGTTGGGAATAAGAATAAATGGAGAGTACCTAAACAATCTGCGATTTGCTGATAACATTGCCTTGCTGAGTCACTCAGGAGGTGAACTGCCTATCATGATCAATGAGTTAGACAGGCAGAGCAGATCGTTGGGTCTAACGATTAACATGCAGAAAACCAAGGTAATGTTCAAATGCCTAGCAAGGGAACAGCAGTTCGCAATTGGCAGCGAGAGCCTAGAAGTTGTGAAGGAATACGTCTACTTAGGGCAGGTTGTGACAGCTGATCCGGATCATGAGAGGGAGATAACTAGAAGGATAAGAATGGGGTGGAGCGCACATGGCAAACTCTCGCAGATCATGAGTGGCAGTTTACCAATTTCCCTCAAAAGGAAAGTGTACAACAGCTTAATCTTACCGGTACTCACCTACGTGCAAAAACGTTGAGGCTAACGAAAAGAGTTCAGCTTAAGTTAAGGACAATGCAGCGAGCCATGGAAAGAAAAATGATAGGTGTAACGTTAAGAGACTGGAAGCGGGAAGTGTGGGTGAGGGAACAAAGACCGGTTAATGACATTTTATTCGAAATCAAGGGAAAGAAATGGGCTTGGGCAAGGCATGTAATGCGAAGGCAAAATAACCGCTGGTCCTTAGGGGTAACGGAGTGGATTCCAAGAGAAAGTAAGCGGAGCAGGGGGCGGCAGAAGGTTAGGTGGGCGGATGAGATTAAGAAGTTTGCAGGCAAAGGGTGGATGCAGCTTGCAAATGATAGGGATAATTGGAGAGACATGGGAGAGGCTTTTGCCTTGCTGTGGGTGTAGTAAGGCTGCTGCTGCTGCTGCTGCTGCTGCTGCTGCTGATGATGATGATGATGATGATGATGATGATGAATCACGCTACGGCACTCATGTATCCGTGCCGTCACAAGGTGCTGTTCTGCCTTGTTGATGATGTTTCGTCGTTCCGCTGTTGGGACCATTCGTCGTAGTCGTAGGCTCTGGGGTACAACCTTGCTTTCCTTGCATTTCTTGGAAAATTCCAGGTGTGTCTTGAACACCGAGATGCCGTGTATGATCTTGATGTAATTCTTGGCAACCTGCATAGCTTCTAGCGCGAAGTCTGCACGGATAGATTGAAAACTAAACATTTTGACAGATTTGCCTGTCTGGTTGGGTTTGAAGACATAATAAACTGCACACCTCCAACCAAAATTTTAACTTTAACCCAACGTTTCGAAGCCGACTCGGCTCCATCATCAGGGGTGACTCAGGGCAGTAGCTAGCGTCTTTTAAGTATGGAGGGGGGGTGAAAAAAACGACAGCTGTATCGCGCAAGACGCAGGGGAAGGGGTTTAGGCTGATATTCACGCTCACGCAGTGCAGGGAGGTGCTGAATGGCGACTTTTTTTCGTTGCGTTCAAGAAAGAGTCCCTGGGCATATACTGGGGGCAGGTTTCCTTTTGTGCGGTTTATATTGTTCGGGGTGGTTTGAATATGCCAGGATTCCAGAAGAAGCCTCTTGTGGTAATTTGTTTCGGTTCCGAGGATGCGGGTCTCTTCAAAGTTGATTCTATGGTCGGAGTCCTCGAAATGTTCGGCTACTGGATTGCGCTCTCTTGCGACGGGACAGACGGGACTCCGAAGAGAAAATATCCACCTTACTCAGCAGTCAAGAATATGCAAAATTGAAGAAGGACCCCACAGCCACAACCTAAGCAAGGCTAAACAAAACATTGAAAGAAGTATTCGAAAAACACCCCACCTTTCGAAACATCTAGCTTCAGTTATTGAGTACCAACGGATCGGCTCCAGCATTCTACGGCCTGCCCAAAGTCCACAAACCGCGGACCCCTTTGCGCCCGATTGTCAAGTTCCGGTAACATCCCCAACATCCCCAATCGCAGGAAAAACAGCGACCCATATCCGCCATTCCAGTCACTTCATCGAACTGGTGTCCCAAGCCACCATTGAGGCCGACGAATGCCTTGTCTCCTTCGACGTGGTGTCCCTTTTCACAAACATCCCCGTGAAGCTTGCGGTAGCCGCTACCCGTGACGCCCTACAACGCGACGACATACTCAGCGCACGAACCCCGCTGAGTGTAAATGATGTGTGCCGCCTCCTGGTGTTGTGCCTATCAAACACATACTTCTCGTCAAACGGCGAATTTTACCGACAAGTGAAAGGAACACCAATGGGAGCATTCATCTCTGCCGTCATGGCCAATTGAACAATGGAACACGTCGAGCAACGAGCCCTCAACTCGTTCCATCCGAAACCAAACATTTTCCTCAGGTATGTCGACGAGTGTTTCGCCGTCCTCAAAAAATCTGAGACTCAAATTTTCCTTCGTCATTTAAACTCCGTAGAATCTGACATTCAGTTCACGCTAGAGGTGGAACAAGAAAACTCCCTGCCGTTTTTGGACGTCCTCGTGTCCCGAAACGACAATACCCTTCAATTCTCCGTATATCGCAAACCAACCCACTCAGGCCGGTATCTCCACTTTTCTTCGAACCACCCGACAGTCCATAGGGCATCAGTGGTGAAGACACTGTTCTGAAGAGTTGAGGCACACTGCATCATGAACGGCTACCAAAAATACTTTATTCAAAAACCATTCGACGTCAAAAACACAACATTCGCCAAGAAATCAACGCACACAGACCAACGCCACCCCCAAAATACGTCACTTTACCTTATGTCGGAGGTTTCAGCGGAACCATCGCCCGAATGCAGAAAAAATCGGGTCTCCAGGTCGCGCACAAGCCCGCAAACACTGTTGCGCTTTGCTTACCTGTTCCCAGAGACAGGCCGCCGAGAGAAAGAGCCAAAGGCATTGTCTACCAAATTCCATGCGCTGACTGCGACGCAAGCTACATCGGCGAAACCAAAAAATTCAAAGAAAGAGTTCGGCAACATAAGAACGACGTCCGCAAATTCGCAAGAGAGCGCAATCCAGTAGCCGAACATTCCGAGGACTCCGAACATAGAATCAACTTTGAAGAGACCCGCATCCTCGGAACAGAAACAAATTACCACAAGAGGCTCCCTCTGGAATCCTGGCATATTCAAACCACCACGAACAATATCAACCCCACAAAAGGAAACCTGCCCCCAGTATATGCCCAGGTACTTCGCTCTCCAACGCAACGAACAAAAAGTCGTCATTCAACACGTCCCTGCAGTGCACCAGCGTGACTAACAGCCTAAACCCCTTCCCCCGCGCCTTGCGCGACACAGCTGTCGTTCTTTTCACCCCCCCCTCCCCTCCATTCTTAAAAGACGCTAGCTACTGCCCTCAGTCACCCTTGATGAAGGAGCCGAGTCGGCTTCGAAACGTTGGGTTAAAGTTAAAATTTTGGTTGGAGATGTGCAGTTTATTATAAGCAAGTATATTCTACCGTCACAGAGAAAAACTACGATTACGTTGAAATGTTTTTTTTTTCATCAATGCTGCTGTTTCTGCATTTGAAGTAATGCTACGGCGTTTAACCTTCTATGAATACTGAATCTGCAAAACAAAACGCTCTGCGCAGTTGATAATAAAGCGTATTATTCACACACTCTAGGTACGGGTATTTACATTTTAAACTGTATCCTTCATAAAAATTTATAACTTTAGCTTTGCTTCCTTTAAAAGAAAGAACAAGAAAACTTTATTCGTTTCTTTTCCAACTTGTAATGTAATGTGTCGCCACTCATCATGTGTCATTAGAAAACAGAACCATTTTTCCTCCCAAAATAGAGAACTATTTGTCAAACGTTTTCTATACCTCACGCTATGAACAACAAATATTTTGTCTCTGCCCCGTTCTTAAGCACTTTTTAGCAATCGATGCTAATCGGAGGTGAATTGCGTCGACGTTGAAGTATATTGTGCCCATGTTTTTTACAGCATTGAATTTGCTGCAGCAATTTGTGCTCCCATTACCTGAAGGAATTTGTTTATGTAAATCTTGTTAGTTCTAAGCAGACATAGTTTGCGACTCATTTGTCCTGTGCTTTTTGCTTTACGCCTGCTACCGACTTGTAGGGGTAATGAGCCTCGTCATGCAGTGGGAAATAACTGCTTTTTTTTCGCCACCTCCATTTCGTATGTGTAAACTGATTGATTAGTTCACAGATGTTTGCAAAAATAGGGGAAAAACTGAAGCTTCGCCTTAAAGATATAACGCGATACTTTAAATATGTTGATGCCCTTGTATGCGGAATTGGCTATTTTCAACTTAACATTCATAGGTCTTTGGGAGTCCTCATACCATGGCTGGCGCTGTGCTGTAGAGATTGAGCGATTCGCCACAGCTGTGCGGTTGTAGGTGCAGAAACAGACAGGGTTTCTGCGACGAAGATTGCTCTTCCAGAGCAAGCTCTAGCAACCAATTATTAATTTGGCTGCCACATGGCAAGGTGAGCAGTTTCTCACAATCTGGTTGGCAGGTTGTGATGAGACCGCAATGTTTTATGAGCTAGGTTATCCACCTGCCACCTAGGTTGTTTCGGGGGATTTTTTGCTTATGGTCGAGGACGCCGACGATACCATGCAATACATTACAATACAATACTGTTACGTGGCGGCCAGCCGAAGAAAGAGACGCGATGATCCATGACAATGAGGTGATATAATGGCCGCTGGCCTAGCGCGAACGCTCCTGCCTGCGCCACTGCACAGTTCGTCGTCTTCTTCGTCACAATTGCAAGCAGTACAACACAATACAGGTGGATTAACACAACTGCAGCAATCTTTGCTGGATCATAATTCTCAATTGAGTAAGTTTGTGACCGTTCATCTTGACTTCACTGAGCGCAACAGAGAAGGCTCGCTCTGTCATTTCGTGTCGTTCGTCCCTGTGTGTTTTGCGCTGTGAAGTCAAGAATATCACTTTGCTCTCAGGGAACAGTCCAATTTTTTCAGTTGTATAAAATTTCACAACAGCAATACAATTTCATCATCGCAGTGCCTGTCCTTCTTGCAATCATAGTGTGTTAAACGTTCGTTTCACTTGATTAGAAAGAAGCCGTGTAAGACAGAAATAAAAATGTACAAATATATTAAATAAAACAGATATCAAATAAGGATCGGTTTCCGTGTCTCAAAGTTGTATACAAAGTTTACCCCAGTTCGCTGAATTGACCCACTGATGCTACCGTGTCCTACCCTTGAGGCGGAGCAGTGTCCCCGAATTTTTATCAACGCTCAAGGATGAAGTATTGCCGCATCCCCTCGAGGATCTTCGAGGCATAGTTAAGGCACTTAATTTTCACTGGGTTATCTCGAGAACTACAGCTTTTTGTAGCGTTGCTCCTCCTAATGAAAGGAATATGTCAGCTGATCCATTTTACTCTGTCGGCGCCGATGACCACGATTACCGGTGTGGTGGTAATCATGCCTATAGTGCGCCCAGAAACTGTTCTGTAAGCTCCTGGGCATAAAGGCGAGAATCTTGGATGTTCTATTGGAAAACACCGCCACTTCAAATAGTCGTGAAGGGATGTTGATTCCACTGATACGGTTAGCCGGTCTCGTTGTCCCTCCTGTCACTGAATGTGCAGTTAGCCCAACATACATGTCCCTGTTCGCGTACAACTAACGTGGCAAGAATTAAAACTGAATGAGATAAATGGCACTGACGTCGTCTCTTCCAAATTCTTCATTTTTTTGCAGCGCTCTTTGTAATGCATGAGTGCTGCAGGCCCAAGGTACGGCACGAAGCAGCCTTGAAATCTGCGGCATATTTCTTTTAGAGCGTATGCTCTACATCACGCCCAAATCTGCAAAAGCCGATTCTTCGCTGAAGCCTTGACCTTGAATAAATAAATTAAATATCGCCGCGATTCAGATTCGAAGCCGGGCCGACGCAAACATATCAGCTTCGATGGCCACTGCTAGAGACCATATACCATCGGCGTTATATTTTTGACAAGGTATTTATTACTGTGAAGCAATGTTCAATGTACGTCAACTATTTTGAAACCATGAAGAAAAGAATAGCTGCGGACGACACTCCAAGTGCTAAACTGCAACACGCTCTCGCGCTTTGAATTACACACCGTCATCTTCATCAACTTCTATCTCCAGCGCGAACAGGTCACATTACGTTAACCTCGATCGGAGCTTAACCGAAGTCTAATATCGTCGTCAGATTTGCTGACGACTCCGCAAAAGAAAACCATGAGCCAGTTAGGCTTTACACATGCTTTAGCACGTCTACTTGGTTTAACTACGTTAAAGCCGTACCATTTTTGTGCAACGAGTATAGTTAAGACGCCATACACTAATGTATTTTAGATATCGATGCTCCGGTACGTTCACTTTTGACAATAGATTCCTAATACCGGTACAGAAATTGTATCGAAGGATAGTAAAGAAGGGACATGAGTCTTCGATGCGCCACCACTGCTGCTTAGGGGTTATGGCACTGATGCAGGCGAATGGAGGTGAAATTCTAGAGGTCCGCGTACTGTGCGATGTCAGTGCACGTTAAAGAAATCCAGGCGGTCGATCTTACCCAGAGGCCTCTAGTATGGCGTCCGCGTAGAATGAGTCGCTTTGGCACGTTAAAGCCGTAAAAACCAAACTACATCATGTATCTTCGATGCTGCCCATACCTGGCGACACTGCAGTGCCCATTTGCACTGCGTGAACAAATGCGCTATCGCAGATACAGAGGCGCAGCGTATCTGTCACCGCTTAAGGCGGAAACCTATGACATCACGGCTGCAATGCAGATGTCGTTTCAACCGCAGCCTGCCCAGTGCACAACTTCAACGGAAACTTGCGGAATAAAATCTGCTTCGCAGTTACTTTCTAAAAAAACAATATTCTCTTGAAAACCTTTAGCTCTCTGTTTCAGAAGCATGCATAAAATAAGCAGCAATATTTTAATGCGTGCTTCTTGAAGTGACGGGGCTACGATTACTACCTAAAGAAAATTACGGTGAGCACTTCTGGCTAACCAATTGCTTTGAATGAGAAAGCATTTTAACTTATTTCCTTTTCATTTTTATTGACTTTTATTTTTTTCTCTTTATAAGGACGTGCCTACTCATTAGCAAGTAACCGTGACGCAACGCATACACTACATCCACCTCTGTTAGCTAACAGGCAACGCTGTCGTCTGACCTACCGGTTGCAGGTTTGCCTTGAATTCATTCCAGAACTCTTCTGGTCCGTGCTGGTTCACGAAGCTGGTCGATGAGCCTTAGATGATCTTCTAAGGATACGCTAACCAGTAGAGCATATAAATGCTCGTAAGAAGTATATGTTGTCTTTAATGTTTCAGGCTGTCCTGCACACCGCCATGAATCCTGGAAGTGTGGGATTGGGTCACATCAGGGGCAGGTGTCACGGTATTGAGTAGGATACATTTTCCTGTATTGATGTAGGTTTCGAAATAAGTTTGTCTATAATTCACGCCAGGTTACAGCACCTTCTCTGCTTCGCATTTTGTGCTGTGGAGGGTATCCCATGCGCTTAATACGAAGTGTTTCTAGTCGTTCGCTATATGTGGAGAAAAGGGGCGCGAGGGCTACTGGAAGGACCCGCTAGGTTAATTAGCTTTCGAAGTAGGTTATGAGCCGCCTTGTTTCGCTCTAAACTAACATAACCCGGTGTTCAAGTAATACGGTGATGTTCTTGGAAAGGCGTAACCGCCGGGACTCCTACTGCTCTTTTCAGGGGTCTACCGGTCGTATAATCACGGCAGGCCTTGCTGCAGTCTAGTTCTGAAAACACTGAGGGTGTTGATAAAAGTTCTGTTTGCGATGGACGCAATTCTGTCTTAACGTCTTGTGATATTTGATAAAAGCCAATTTTAATGGGCCCTATTTTGACATTACTCATACTCGGTGCTTAAATTATGTTCGTGGGCAGTCTTCTCCTGAGCCCACTTGTTTAACTTTCTAATAAATAGGCGAATTGTTCTAACAGGGGTAGTCATATTATTCAGCGATAAATAAAGGACTCGTCATTCTATCCTTTCAGCCCATTTTAAATACCCACTACGCCGCACAAGTAAAGCCACCAAGCCTACGATATTTTTAGTAAAGTAGAGGTATTCAGCTTTGTCCGTTGTTTTTAGGCGCATGTCTATTCACGAATAAAGATCTTTTCAACCATGCAGTGATCTAAATTGTTTCCTTTAGGAACTGCAAACATCGTGGGCCCCGCAGACAAGCGCTGAATTCAGGTGGCCAAAAATGTATATAATCGCGATGAAAGATCAATTTTCATAGGGGCTAAGCACTCTGGCGATGGCACATAAGTGCCTGAAATAGAGTAATGAGTTCGTGGAGGGTGTATCCTGAGGCGCCCGCAGATCGCGAGAGTTCGATGCTCATAAAAGAGCCTCACTCAGTCATCCCACACTATCAATGCTGAGAAGCACACGTCAAAGGGGGTGAGAAGACGTAGAGGGTTCCATTTTTCGTCAGCGCTGTGGTAGGCATGGAAAACCGTTGGCACGCTGATCTTCCTGCTGCCTAGTAATTTGCCAAGGCTCATCAGTATTCCCACCAACCGCTTTATGCTATGCTGCCCGTCTATATACTCACGCACAAAACGCTGAAAGGCAGGCCATTTTTTATCGCGCTGCGCAATCAACCACCAGCTGGCTGATTTCATCACCTTTGTTGCATGTTTTATCGAAGTGTAGCTCCGCTGCACATTGAGCTGTTGATCAATTTTCACTGCTATTTAGTTTTCTTCTTTCTGGACCTGCCTTGAAAGTTTCGCTAGGTAATTAATTTTAGGCCACTTATCATAAACTAAACCAAGTCGGTCACACTACAGGGACGAAAAAGGATAAGGTTCAAATTTGGCGCCGAGGAAGACAGAGAGTAGTCACTGGTGTGCAGTTTGACTAAATCAATGGGCATGTGAAGAACCAATGGTTGAGTAATTGAGTGAGCTATTAAGTGAGTAAGTGATTGAGTGAATGAATGATTGAGCGACTGGTTCAGTGATTGGGTGATTGAGCGATGATGACTGAGTGAGTGACTGAGTGAGTGAGTGAGTGGGTGGTTGAGCAAGCGAGTGAGTGAGCGAGTGAGTGAGTGAGTGAATTAGTGAGTGAGTGGGTGAGCAAGCGAGTGAGTGAGTGAGTGAGTGAGCGAGTGTAGTGACGGAGTGAGCTGCAACAGAAGTGCAGTCAGCAGTCTGTGAAGTAAGCTAACGAATGCGTTAATGAATGGCCTCATGTCCCTAAAAAAGAGCTGCTTAAGGTATACGTTCTTGTGCTAAATTTCTTTCCATCATTGCTGGTGTGGGCTTGTTGTATGCTCTTCTTAGAGAATATTTGCTGTTTAGTATATCTTTCTGCATGAACCCTTATCGTGTCTCATAGATATGCGATCAATACTGAATATTTTGCATTGGTGTGCAGTTCACAAAATCTGTGTATTCTGAAAATCCTCCATAAATACCCAGAGCATAAAATACGGTATGTGGTCAACTTTCACTAAGTGATAAAAAAATTTCTCCTCAAGCCGAGTTTAAAAGTGATTGTCATCTACGAAATCAGTCCTAGTCACCTAAATTAAGAACCCTTTCAACGACCTCTCCAAAGAAGAATAATGTCGAGGTCTTTCATTAAAATTATCGACCTCGTTTTGTCTTGACTCGCTAATGAGCAGCAAAGAAAAACACAAATAGACGACTCGTTGAGGAAATATCCACATGTCACATATAACAGAGTGTTTGAAATAGAAGGATGAACGAAAGATGTTTGGAGAAGGCGACGAGGATGGCGATAGGGATGATGATTATTAACCGAAGAATAATGAAGATGAAGAAGTATTCGGTGAGTTAGGAAGAGATGATTGGTGGAGAAAAGAAGAAGAGGTTGACGACAAGGATGACGTGTACCAAAGCCAAGGTTATAAAAGCGCGAGAAAAAGCGAGGAACGGGGGGAAGAACAGATAAGCGGAGGTTCTGGCGGGTCAGGAACGCCTGAGATGGAAGAGAGCAAAGCCGGCTACTGCTCCGGTGATCTCGAGTTCTACGGCGCCGCGTCATCGACTTCCTGCCGTTCGTGAGCCCGTTCCGGGGAGTCAACGAATGACGCAACCACCTGCTACGGCCAGGGGTGCCTCCAATGCTGTTGCCACCCATCCGGGTGGTGCTCCCAACGCCAACATCACCGGCATCACCTCCACGGGCACTTGGACTGGGAGCTCGTACGACGCACCAGCGACGCTGCCAGCGACGCCAACCTGAGCACTTCGAATGCCACCTCGACGCCGGCTACTGAACCCATGCAACGCTGCATCAGCACCAAACCGTGAGCACCAACGCCCAACGCTAGTAGCAGAAGCTGGTAGTAGTGGCCCCGGATCGTATTTATTCGTAGTCTTTGTGTTTTTGTTAGGTTTGTTAGTTTTGTGTGCTAGTGTTTGTGTCACGTGGGGTGTATTAAATGTGAGTCTCCGTGGGTACACCTGTCGCCTAGTCCATGCTTTCGGCCCGAATGTTTTCCGGGGACATGTGACACCACACAATTTGAATCCTACAATACAGTGAAGTCTGCCTTTAAAAACTTTATTTGTTATTTGTTTTAGCACTGAGTATATTAAAAACTTCGATACTACGTTTTTTATAGCCTTTTCGTTTTTTCCTCTCCTATGGAAGATTCGTGGTGTGTATTTGTAAAGACCAGAATCAAATGAGAGGAAACATTTGCACAATGAGGATATTGACTTTGTATTGCGTAGGAAATTGCGCGGTAATCTTTCGAACATCAAAGATGCTTTGTCCCGTTCAGCTCCCGGGTATCGCCAGTAATTTGCAATGTGATGATTCTAGCTGTGTCTACATCGGTGAGACTGGAAATGTGCCAAGGCGGCATAAAGGGCATCGCAATGATGTCGCCAAGCATCGGAAGATCACAAGCGCTGGGCAGAACACGCGCGAAAAGAAGGTGCTTCTTACGCGCTTATGACAGGTCACGTGCTTATCTTTGTGTGTTGGCTCACTGCGATATTACGAGGGTGCACTTTTTGAGCTAGTAGAGTAACACGGTTATGGGCTAGTAGGCAGCGCTTGCAGGTAATTAAAATGTCTGTAAGAAAATCTGCTTGAGTGTATGAAAAGAAGAAAATACTTCGTTTGTGGCGCAAACTTTTGTGCACAGCACTAAAAGCAGGCCTGTCTCTCTATCACTATATATGCGATCATAATGCTGTCCACAGTTAGTACAATCAGTAGTGCGCAAGTGGTAACAAATTGTCCAGTCTGCTAGCCATAAACAATTGCCAGAGTATAACCTTGTAACGAAAAACTTCGGCCGTGAGGTTTCCGTGACTGCCTTTTCTAATGCAAAGAACACGATATTTACAGCAGCGCATACACTACGGACGGCAATGTTGAGTTGGGACTACATCGCCTGTTGGTCGATATGAAGCGTAGTATTACACCAACCGCGTTGTATATATTAAGTGCTAAGATATTTTCTGAAGGCAAACGGAGCAATTAATTAAGGTGGGAGGCTGTGCATGTTGTTGGTTCATGATGGAAATGTAAAGCGCAAAGAAAGTCGAGGACACAAGTAAGACTCATAATAATAATAATTGTTCTGAACATAAAAGCGCAAAAAACACAAGGACACAGACTAAGGGAGACAACACGTCCCTTAGTCTGCGTCCTTGTGTTTTTTGCGCTTTTATGTTCAGATTGGAAAACCAACTCGCCCAAATGCAGCCATTATTGAATAATAATTGGTTTTTTGGGGAAAGGAAATGGCGCAGAATCTGTCTCATACATCGTTGGACACCTGAACCGAGCCGTTAGGGAAGGGATAAAGGAGGGAGTGAAAGAAGAGAGGAAGAAAGAGGTGCCGTAGTGGAGGGCTCCGGAATAATTTCGACCACCTGGGAATCTTTAACGTGCACAGACATCGCACAGCACACTAAAATTTATTTTTAGCTCATCTGGACATAGTTCTTTGTAGCTGTGTACCAAATTTTAAATTAACCAATATTTTGAGGTATTTTGATGATTTTCTAAACATTTCTTGACTTGATTTTCGGAGTCTTTTGAAGTACAAGCTACTAACACACTGACCTTCTTACGCGCAGGCTCGTCGCCTCTAGAATTAACTCACGAGATGCCTTCTGACGACAGAATTCGATTTTTGAATATCAGGATTTTATTTTGTCATGCACAGATCTGCTGGAAGCACGATCCACGCGCTAACACGCCAATGCTTCCATTGGGCTCTATGCATTCCATCCTGGTAAAGACAGGCATTGTAGGCTTATGCTTGAAAAATTCGCTTTGTAAATGTGTGTTCCAGCTTACGGCTGCTAACTTCAGTGAACAGATCCTTTGTCTCACAACCGCGGGGTATTCTACTAATGTTTTGATCTGTGTCGCGGAAACCCTTATTATGCGCCTCTGCTCAAAAGACACGCGTACGTCACTGCAGCCTCAAAACAAAACAGATTGCTGTGATCCCGTACATTTATAACGTGTCTCATAGCATAAAATGATAAGTGAACGGGGCAATGTGATAGTTATTTTTCTGCCCCCGATAAGCTGCAAAAATTGTGCATACTGTTCAGGCCCGGTGATTCCAAGAATCTCAACTGCAAGAAGAAGGGCCGCACAAAGTTCATAGAATGTTCTCATTCTATTGTCCACAGCATCCCTTTGAAATGTGGGAAGAGCTATGTGGGACAAAGCAGTAGGTAACTTGAAAAAAGAACAGTCACAAAACACAATAGACAAGAGAAGGAGTGTACATGCCACCAGTCGTTGTGGCGTGTACACTCCTTCTCTTGTCCATTGTCTTTTGTGACAGTTTTTTTTTCAAGTTACTATGAACCAACTGGCCCCCATTTCAACCCTTCAAAAAGCAGTAGGTGTTTGAACGACCGCTTCCGAGAGCATTGCAATAATGTGTCTGAGCTGCGAGGAGAGCTTCTGGACGCGCACTGGAGAAACTGTAAGAAAAACGGTGCAGATGAAAATGATAGCGATTCAGAAGAACTGTTCGCGTGCCAGCCCGGTTACCTAGATTGCTTTGTTATTACCGAAAGAAAGCGTCGTCAAACGATTCGAGAAATCATAGGTGCTGAAATGATAGACCAGTTGGGTGGTCCTGCGTGGCTAAACCAATTGCTCTTACTCGTAAGGAATTGTTATACTAAAGTAAACATATGAATGTGTCGGCTACGGCGCATGCGTTATGTTTTCCCGATTTTTTTAGCAATATATACTGGTGAGATGTTCTAAATTACCTCTTTCAAGACACCACTCGAAGGGTTCTGTGTGTCTTCCTTGTATCCTCGCCTTCTTTTCCGCTCTACATTTTCATCGAGCAATTAAAAAAAGTGCAAGAGGGGCCTGGCCTTCGGGGTGAGACGGAATACGGCACAGAAAGGTGTTAGTGTTAAAATACTGGGGCTTCTTTGTTACATTAGTTACGCAAATTTCATGCGCATTTATTATTTTTATTGTTATTCTGCTTCGAATGATGAAATAAAAGATTGCTTGAAGCTCACCTGTAGAGCAGACAGAGAACTGCCTTGAAGCGCTACAGAACAACACAGCGGCCATTCGTCGCATAGAGAATTTTTTTTATTGGAAGCGACAAAAAAAGATAAATTTGGCTTCCGGCGCCGCCGCTGCAAAGAGCGGTCAATCTGCTCTAGTTCATCACACAGTTCCAAGGCTCGCACGAGAAATAAAGGGCTAAACATTCCATTGAACAGAAGCAGGCCATGGTTCCCAATGGCGTCAAGAAATAGCGGCGGTCAAGACGTTCAAAGCGCTCACCAGAGCAGACCACGTTTCCCGTCAAGTTCTTCCGATTTCTCTAGATCTGTACTTCTTGTAACACGCTGCTTGAATTGTCGCACCCAAAGCGAAATCAATATGAATTATTCCCTACAATTACTTTGTCGAGCAAGCAGATTCCTGAACAAAGCAAACAAAGCTAAATGAATCCTAGCGTTTCCGAATACCAAGGAAAACGGCTATCAACCTCTGTGATGATTTCTTTTTGAATGAACAGTGATAACTGAACAAAATGCCGCACACCTTAGTGGACAAAACTTTTGAAGAAGCCGACATCGGCTGGCCAAACGGGAATAAAATGGGTTCCACGGTGGCGCTGCAAATTGTTGAAAGCACTCTGCAAGCCACCTTCAATAGTGCCCTGTAAGCGTTCTAACAATCGATAACAAGGTACGAAAATTACGAAGTGCGAGTCCGAGCAATCGCCTGCAAGAAACACAATGCAGTTCGGGTTTGGCAATACCCAGGATAAAAGCTGTTGGTGATTAACTTGATATAGTACATTGATTTTCAGTTTATATTTGTGCAGTAGCTGCTTCTCAAGACTGCACGCAATGCAAAGAGGAAGGGATGTCACGTCAAACCATTGCTATTTATTTCTCTCCTACTATTACTTCTGGTAGGCTGAAACAGGCCCAAGCCTCATGCAAGCGCTGACAGAGTCAGCAAAGAGCCAGGGTACGATGAGCAAGATGCCGAAAACAGCCGATGTTTTTCTTACCAGAACGTTGGGGTATTAAAGAGGCCCATAAAAAAGCTTTTCCGACGCGAAAAGAAACCTAATTAAATCGGTGAGCACGGCTGCTCTTCGAGGTGAGATGGATGGCTTCTTTCCTCCCGGGTTGTGTGGAGTTGCCTCGGACAAAGAGCGTTGCCACCAAGTTGAGGCGATGGGTGTCAGATGGGCGTGTCAGAAGAGAAGGGAAGTCAGGGAAGGCTGGTACGTTAACGAGGCTTCGGCGAGGCTCAGACGAGGCATTAGCAAGCTCAAGGGTCTAGAGCACAGCAACAAGCCGGCTTTTGGCGCAAATCTTACCAACGTATTCAAATCTTCCCAAGAAAGAGAAATCTTTGCGTAAATTAGCTCTGCCCTTTCACCATGCAATTTTTAAAACTTTTTAGAACGATTAAAGAAGCGAAATTTGCAATGAAAACGTTGTAGAACTCTGCACCGCCAACGTCCACATTCGAGAGTTTTTCTGAAAGCTGTCTCTCGAGGTATGGCACTTCGCGATAGAGTTTACTACAAAGGTCAGAGTAATCATGGATGTTGTTATTTACAAATAAAGAGTCCAGGAGCTTCCAACTCAAATTCTTTGATGTTAAAGCCTGAAGCCGGGTTTTAATTTATAGCCACATCAGAAACGTACAGGCTACCAATGAAATGTAACAGTGTTGTGGAATTATTAAATAACAATCTAACGAATTCGCAGAACATCTCCTGTCAACTTTTCCATATAAATTGGATTGGATATAAAACTTAATTTTTCAACAAACCTAAATGTTGTAAATTTTTATACAGCAGGCACATTAAGAAACATACCCTGAAGAAAAAGCCACACTCTTGAATCAGATGTTGGTGCCTTGAGATCGCCATGAGAACAGATAAAAAGGAAATGTTTTAACTTACAAACACAGTCCAAACAAAGATTTTTTTCTCGTTTGGAAAAAGAGGCACCGAGGTCTACCGGGTTCAAAAGAGTCCCGTGGAAAGAAACATGATCGCTGTCGCTCCTGAAGAGAGGTTCTAAAGGAACGTACCAGAAATTGACTAATAGTGAAAGTCACCTGTATAATCCCCAGCCTCGGAAAAATGTGAGCATAGAGGAATGAAAAAAAAAGCAGAATATATAAAAATAAGCGCACAGCTTTCGTTGAAATTCCAGCCGTTGACGGAACAATTACGGGTTTTTTAAGTTGCATGTAATTAATTGGACACGTGGAAGAACTCGACTGTCCTTTCATTGATCAGGTGCACTGCTCTGAAAGGTTCGGGTGCACTTCCCATAGGGAGCCGCGTTACGCCACGTTTTGCCGCGCTTGGCCGCGTAGTCTTAGGAACGAGAAAGCGACAGCGTGCCGTCAGCGATAAGAGCGCTTTTACTTAAGCTCTTGGCTAATGCTTCATGTATTAATCTGCAGGAAAGTAATTATAAATCTCTCTCTCCGCAAAGAACGCACTCCTACAAAAAAAGCGGATGTAGACAGCGCGAGTAAGAGCGCGAACTCTGACACCGTTGCAGCTGGCTTATGAAACAAAGTATAGAGGCGCAATGAAGCCTGACCCGTCTGTGTAATGAACAACGGACGTATGTGATTTTCTTTCGATTTGAAGTAAAGTTTAGATTGAGCATTGTAAAAAAATATTCGCAAAAATTAATAACTAACACCTTAAGGTGTTTACACTCAGAGGAATGAAGCGGCTTTAATTAAACTCGGCACGAATTAAAGACGACAAGAGATGCCTTCTTGTCGCAACATTAACAGGCCCACTGAGGCATTCTCCTTCATTGTTCACTTTGTGAGAAGCCGTTGGTTTAGCGAGATCAAAATAAATTAGTTTTTGCCAGCACTTAGGTTATTATAGCAGCCCGCGTTCACGCATATCTGTTTGCAGAACTTGGTAAAAAAGTGGCTACTCTGCATGATGACTTCTGGAGAATATTTGTCAAGCAGGTGCCTCCTGTTTTGCTTACCGCTCTCTCCAAGCGACCGAACTCCACATCCCTGCAGCTTACGTTCTTCTCAAGGTCGCCTTGAATATTTGAACGTGCTGTTGGATCGCGTCACTTTAGGAGTAAGTTCATTCGGTGTGCTATCAGACTGAATATTCTTACTTTGTTTAGGTGAAGTTGGCACCAAAAATTTTTGCTTTTGTTTTCTTGTTCAAGACATTATATTCTTTTCTTTTTGCAAGCCCACAATCACTTCTCGGAGCATTGAAGTGGGGCGTTGTAAGAGCCATACAACGGGATACTAAGGCAAGCAATCCGAACAAAAAATTGGAGGGAACACTTAAGCTCCTCCTTAAGGGTATGACGCGATAGCATGGTGTGATAATTCTCATATATGCAGAAAGTCGCGACGTCAGTTGCGATATATGCCGAATTTTCATTCACGCAACTCTGGGCGTCCTCATTACTTTCCTGACGCAGCTGTGCAGCGGTTAAGCCATGTGCTACTGCCCCGCCATGGCAGGTGCTCCCAGCGGTCGGTCCTGTGCGGCCCAGGTTGCTCTTCCCGAGCCACCAATCATTAATTTACCTGCCACCTGCCAAGGTGACCAGTTTGCTAACTATCCGGTGGCCAGGTTGTGATGGCCTAGGCGCCTCTTGCCTCCCAGGTTATCCCCTGCCACCTGCTGGAGTCGTGCTCGTGATTTTTCGCTCGCAACACCGACGCCAATAGCGCCGACACCAGATTTTGTGTACAACGGGGCCTTTAACGCTAACGCGTTATGAAACGACAAAATAGTAGGCCTTGCAGCATTAGCGGCAAATTTCCTCCAAAACATGCTAAAAACGGATTTAGGAAACGTGATGAGAAAGAAAAACAAACAAGCCATAAACCTAACAGTCATAGCTATGATGCTTTTCGACATAATGCATTTAGGGGGATTCTGCAAACGGACGAGAATTTCTTCAAGATCTTCAATCTAGGCTGTTAATCGTTTTTTATAGAGCGACCAAGAAATCATCCCTTCCAGCTGTATAAATTCAGGCACTTGGCAGAAGTCGAACTCCCTTCCCAGCGCAGTGCCCCTTTCATTCTGGCGAGAGCCGCCTGTAGATCATGGAGCGGGAAAGGTTGATCCAGCTCCGTGTTCTGTCTGCCCACAAAAGAGTACGCAGATCCACGGGGTATTGGGCTGTACACAGATGCTGGTCACGAAGTTTCTGCGCCAGTGAGTCGTGTTGGCAGAGAAAGCATGCATGACTCGCTGCAAATGTTTCTCTGTTTCGGTGGTTCGATGAATTAGCTTTCGAAAGCGGCGCCATGTTTTGCGACTGGACATTTATCGTGCGTCCTTGTTGCATCTCTCCACTCGGTTGATAATAAGAATAATTGGGTTTTGGGGACAGGAAATGACGCAGTATCTGTCTCATATATCGTTGGATACCTCAACTGCGCCGAAAGAGCAGGGATAAGAGAGGGAGTGAAAGAAGAAAGGAAGAAAGAGGTGCCGTAGTGGAGGGCTCCGGAATAATTTCGACCACCTGGGGATCTTTAACAAGCACCGACATCGCACAGCTCATAGGCACCTTAGAGTTCTGCCTCCATAAAAACACAGCCACCGCGGTAGGGTTCGAACCCAGGAACTCCGGACCAGTAGCCGAGCGCCCTGACCACTGAGCCACCGCGGCGGTTTCCACTCAGTTCAGTCGGAGGAGATGGCTCTGGTAACCTTTATTCCCAAAGCAAGCAAACCAATTGGAACAGATTACCTCCACCCCATCTGTCTCACCTCTTATGTGGGTAACCTAAAGGAGACACTGCTGCGGGACCGGTTATCTGCATATCTTGAACGCAAACATGTCTTTGCGAACACCATATTCGTATTCCGCCCAGAGATCCTCACAGGATGTCTTCCTGCCACTCATTCGGGAAGCCCTCGACCGCTTGAAATGTCCCGTAATCACCGAGTAGCACACGCCTTGAATTTTTAAGGGGCCTTTGACAATGTAACACAGGAGATCATACTCTATTAACCTTATAATATAAGGCAGACCGACTGTGACCTCAACCTATTCCGATACATGCGCCAATTTCTTACCGATCTTATATCCTACAGCCGCATTTAAGATCACCCTCTTTTGTATAACCCTCATTCAAAGTGAATAGCCTGAAACTGAAACTGAACTGAAGATAGAGAGCCTAGTCCGTACCTACTCGGCACGCGGGGAACCCCCCCCCCCCCCCCCCAAGGTGCGGTATTTGGCCCACTGCTCTTGAATCTCGCTATAATGCACCTGCTGTCCCAGCTGGGCGGTGTCGCCGGCGTACCGTACACCCTGTACGCTAATGACATCACACTGCGGGCCACACATGGCAGCATAGGGGACATTGAAACCAGCGTGAAAACAGCGGCGACGATAGTAGACCGAACCCGCCACGGTGGCTCAGTGGTTAGGGCGCTCGACTACTGATCCGGAGTTCCCGGGTTCGAACCCGACCGCGGCGGCTGCGTTTTTATGGAGGAAAAACGGAGCCCTCCTCTACGGCACCTCTTTTTCCTTTCTTCTTTCACTCCTTCCTTCATCTCTTCCCTTACGGTGCGGTTCAGGTGTCCAACGATATATGACACAGATTCCGCGCCGTTTGCTTTCCCGAAAAACCAATTAATAATATTATGGACCTCCCCATCACTACTTCAATACTTCAAATAGCCTTCTTATGGCCCTTGGGGTGGCGAATACCTTGCGGGAACTCCGGTAAGCGCACCTTACAAACCAGTACACGCGCTTGTCGGAAACGGAGTTGGGTCGCCGCCTTCTTGACGATGCCATATCCAACGCACCACTCTCATGGAAGACACACTTCGCATCGCAGAACTGTGGAGACGCGCCCTTCATTTTCTACCTCATCAAGCCAACAGGTTGCACGAAGATTATAATGGTCGGCGCCTGGCAAGAGCAGAAACCCTACACCCAATATTATGGCAACAGAACAGGTGTATTGTGCGTGGACGCCTCCCACCCTCACCACGTGGGATTGTGCACGGCCGCCGTAGTTCACAACAGCAACACAGTTAACGGCCTCACGTTGATAGCCTGCAGTGCAACACACGCAGAAGAGGTCGGGGTTGCTCTTGCGGCGTCACATTCCGATTAAAAATGTATAATCACCGACTTGCGAGTGGCCACTTGGAAAGTCGAACAAGGCTGGACTCCCTTTCAAGCCATTCCAATCTACCTAAATTGCATACGGGATACGGACCCCGTACATTCTAACCTTATATGGGCCCCGGCTCATCAGGGGTTGACAGGAAACAAGGCAGCAGATGCAGCCGCCTGCGCGCCTTCTCACCGGGCTGTTTTATCCCCCCCCCCTATACGGCCAGGAACCCAATTTTAACCCGGCCTGTACCTCTAAAGATATTACAATATACTCTATACTCATCGCCTTTAACCCCGCCCATGTAAATGCATCAAGAAGGCAGATGAATGGCTCCTAATCTGCTTTTTCACCGAAACGTTGCTGTGTCTGGCAGCACAATGATATTTTGACCCCTCCTGTAACGGCAGCTGCCCGCGCTGTAGAGCGGCGTCTCCGGGCACATATCACATGGTGTGGGCCTGCCCCTCCAACCTGGCATATTCTCTCTATCGCCAATCCAACTCGGCAGGACAGGGACGCGACCTTACTCTGCTGCCACGACTTACTGGCCAATCAAGCTTTAGCCGGGCGCGCCTGGGCGCCGGCCAGCGCCACAGGGACCCCAAACTACGAACCTCCACCTAGTGCTTGTAAGGACCTGGTTCCTTACGGGCCGATCCAAGCATACCTCCTTTCCCTTGTATAGCCAATAAATGTTTTCACCACCACCCCCATTTCCTTCGCCAGCCAGCGGCGGGAGTGGAAATGCCACAAGGCGAACTGCGCGAGCCACCCCGGAGCAGAGGAGGGCGCACCTGATTCTCCTCCCTTTCCTGGATGCCGCCGTAACGCAGCGGGGGCGCGTGGTGATCACTGTCATAAGGAGAAAGGAGGCAAACACTGCTCAGGGAGGAGCAAACGATTGCCACCCTGAGCTGTAATCCGGAGGCATTAAAAATGCTCAATTTAGGTCCGGAATGGAACTCACGACGCAGACAGCTAAGGAACCCACTTCGTCTGCCCCCTGGTGCCCATTTCTACCTTTGAGTGGTGCGACGACTGGCGGGCCTCCTGTATTTGTTTTTTTTCCTTGAATGAGCACTTTTCTGGCTCATAGTGCCTCTTATTTGTGCTTACGCTAATAAAAATTTCCTACGAGCCCAGCCTCGATATGTTTCATTTGAATCCTCCGTGGCTGCAATTGGTTGCTCCACGGGCTGGGGGACACCGGAGTTTCGTACAAGTGACGTCTGTGTGTGACTGGCACGGAGACTTGCCTTCCCTGCCGGCTGCACACAATGTCTCATACCATGGCGCCCAAAGTTGGGTGGAGTACCCAATGGAAGAGTAAACTTTGTTAGTGCGGACGTCTATCGATGTTCTTAACACAGGATGGCAGATGGTGCGACTGACAGCCGGGCATTGTTCAGGCTGCCAGAGCGAGCGGCACGAAATCAGGAGTCTCTCTGGTCAACGTCCGTCTACCAAGGATTGAGGACCTCAATCTTGAGCCGTCCACCCTGTATAGCGGAGAACTCCTCCCTGGCGCGTTGGCTGAGCATTGCCTTGACATGAGGCGCACGACAACGAGCAACTCGCCATATCTTGGCGCGGGTACAGGGGCAAACGTTACAGCGACAGGCATACTAATCTATTTTATACATACACTCCATTTGTTTCCGTGCAATGAAGCACCATAACGTCGCCTTTTCATTTCTTGAAATGGCTGACTCCTAATTAGCATATATACATTTGCTTTTATTTTATTATTATAGGATCAGAACACATCTCACAACGTGTTCCTAGAGTGCCTCTCAAACACACCTAACCAACGACCCTTCGCGGCCTACGGGCAATAAAGATCAAGAAAAAAATAGGCTGTGGCTTAACTTGGCTAACCCTGGAATTTAGCGAAAATTAAGGACGCTTGCTATGCGTCTGAGGCTCTTCCATGCCGACTACGCTACACGCTCGCGACAGCCGTTCTATAGTGCCTAGAATATGCAGTATATCCTAGGCATTATAGCCGTCCTATAAAAGTGGGTTAGGCCAGCTAATACAGGAAATACAAAGCGAAAGCTGTCTGCGTTATGTTCATTGGTGTTGGCAACGTTCATGTCGCCAATGATTTTGAGGAAAGGAAAGGCGCATAACTGGCTCCCTGGCTCAGTGGACACCTCAATCGCCCTTTGGCATAAGCGGCGGTGGTGAGAGAGAGATGTGGGCTGCATGCATTAGCGATGACAAAGTTGTGGCAGACACGCGACACTGCAGCAATAGGCCGCAGCGTTCATTGGGTGACAAACCTCTAGCAGGGTGGGCCCACTGCCTATCCAGTGTGCGGAACGCAATAAAAGCAGGTTTTTTGCAGTTGGACCCCAACTCATTGTACTGAAAGCAAGATTGAGGTTTCTACTGACCCAGGGAGCCAGGTGCACCTTTCCTTTCATAAAAATTTACGGCCTCTGCTACATTGCCAACGCCAATGAACGCCGGCGGCTCGCTTGTTTTGTTCAGTTTTTGAGGAAATGAAATAACGCATGTCACATCATGGTAGAGGCCAGAACTGCGCCATTAGGGATGGGATATAAGAGCGAGATAAGAAGAATTTGAAAAGTGAATATTTTTTTTTTCAACAGATTCTCACCCGACTGCGGCGGCGGCCGCGTTTCGATGGAAGCAAACGCTAAGGCGCCCATGTCCTGTGCGATGTCAGTGCGTGTTAAAGATCGCCAGGTGGTCGAATATATTTCGAAGCCCTCAACTACGGCATCGCTTTCTACATTTCTTCTCATAGTCCCTCCTTTACCCCTTCCCTTACGGCGTGGTTCAGGTGTCCACTGATATGCGAGACTGATACTGCGCCAGTTGCTTTCCCTAAAAAGCAATTATTATTAATAAATTGTTCCAATTTTTTGAATTCAGGAAAATGCGTGGTGTCTGTCTCACATCTCTGTGGACACCTGAACCGTACCTTAAGGGAATGTATGCATGGATGAAAACTTTATTGTTCCCTTCCTTAACAACCCAATTCCCCAACAAACGGTCTTGACCCTCACTTTCTAAATAAACAGTTCATTCATTGATTCATTTATCCACCAAGAAGGAGCCCCCAAATTACCGCTCCCGGCACGCAAACCTGTGACGCGTTTAGGGGACGCTCCACAGACTAAGCACTGGTGAAGTTACATTGTTTCTTCACGGCCTCAGCCGTCACGCGGGTGGCTTGCTGTGGGCGCCGGTTAGCTTGTGAAGTTTCGATGCCGAGCAAGGACCATGCCTTCAGAGATCCCTGGTTGGGCTGAAAGTCGTTCCAAATCATTGTGCTGCCTACCCGAAGACTGCTTTACATAGCGTTGTGAAGCTTTTCGCTTCAAAACACTTCGTGGCCTATGCGCTGCGTGCACACGTGGCACGCAGTAGGCCTGGGATGGAAACCAAATGCCAGCTGTTTTCTTTTTCTTTTTTCGAAATACAAGAATTGTGGAATTTTTTTTCTGACAGATAACGGGCGATGCTGGAATTCGAGCTGGGCGAGCTCCTTACGCTGCCGCGTAATACCTGTGACGGTCCGATAGACCTCTCCTGCCTCGAATCGGAGCTGCTATTGTTGGTCCAGTGGGAAAAAATGCCGCGCACCGAGGGATACATAAGCAGGAGAAGAATGCGTGCAACACGTAACAATCGGCGTCTCTGATCGGGAAAATGGGGCAGGGGAGCGATCATCTCAAGAAAAATCAGTTCAGAAGCGAAAGTGGACAGCTTTGCCTGTGGGCCTGGCATGGGCTAGCCCATGTGGTCCTGGCATGGGGCAGGCCATGTAGGTCCCAGCTGCACTGCCACCTTAGCCCCCTGCAAGTCTGCGAATTTAAGCCTATTACTGCCCGTCTGGGTAACACAAGGGACTGAGGATAGCTCACCCTTTTTTTTATATGCATGAGAACCACAGGTGCCCTTTGTTGGTGCTATTTAGCAAGTCCACTGGGCTGGCCTTATGGGTACCGCCCGAAGCCGATTTCAAATTCCGCGCATAATCCAGTTAAAATCGCACCATTGCGCACTGTACATGTCGTCTGTGTTTCTTCATTTTTGCCCCTTTTGTTTTCGCGCAAGCACATACCGCACCACAGATATCGCACGTCGGGCCCCATGGGCAGCACTTGCCGGGCCAACAAGGCCCCGCAATTCAGAGACCCGTTTTAGCTACTGGGGACTATTAAGCTTCATTATCGACAACGGCCGTCTCCTGCCGTGTGAAGATAATCTCGCGGCTTTGCTGAACAATCCTCGCCGAGAGATTTAGGCGGTTTTAGACGCTTTGTGGGGCTGGGAAACTTTATCGCTAGTTCATTCCAAACTGCCCATCGTTGCAGGTGCCTTTGACCAAACTTTTGTAAAAAATACGAGTGTTGGAACAACGGTCCCGAGCAAGAGGCCATGATGCGCAACCTCACCAAGGTGCTCGCTGACAGAGCCAAGTTGCAGCGTCCTGACCTTAACAAGAAGTTTGTGAATCAAACGAATGCAAGCGACCTGGGCTAACGAGCAATTTTGCTTCAGGAGCACGAAGGCGCTCTCTGTCCGGTGGCGCGCGCAAACCGTTCTTTGACGCCAGCAGAAAGGAACTATTTGAAAACGGAGAAAGAATGTTTAGCAACAGTTATAGCCCTGCACAATTTTGATTAGTACGTGGACGGGAAAGCTGCTGTGATAGAGACCGATCACATGGCGCTCACATGGCTGAGACGACTCAGCGAGTCGAGCGCCCACCTTGCACATTGGGCTTTGCCACTGCAGCGTTACGACTTTACCGGGCACTATCGTAAATAGAAAAAGAATGCTGCGGCGGTGCACTCTCGCGAGCGCCAGTCGGCTATGAGGAAGGTCGCACCGCCTACCGCACGACAGCTGGCGACAGTGAGGCACTGTACCCAGCCGTAAAGGGAGCAGGGACTGACCCATGTTACCTGGCGAGAGTGTGAACCACGTACACTTCGCTAATTCCGTCCCTACCGCCCCCATCAAGATTTTTCTGCATTACACTCCAAAACCGAACACACTTGCTCTCCGCATTCTTGACCTGCATTTACAGGAGACGGGGAAAACAACCTCACCCTCAAAACCACTAAAACAGTCCACTTCGTCATCCCTCTACTTAGAAGGGTTTCACACTAACAACCCGGTCTAGACGAAGCAATCTCAAGGTGCTGCATGCCTTTGTGTTAAGTCGCATTCTCTACACCATTCCTTACCTGAACCGCTCCTGTGCGGATAAAGATGACATCAATTCTCTAATCCGCATGGCTACCAAAGCGGCACTCAACCTGCCAAAAAGCACTACCTTGGAGAGGTCCTTAAATTTGGGAATTCACAACACTATACAAGAACTCATAGAATAACATCGACATGCACAGTACCTTCGTCTGGCTGGCACGGAAACAGGGCGGCATATATTGGACTCTCTGAGCATTCGAATACCCGCGCACGCTACAGATTTACTCTCTCTCCCTCGTGCTATGCACGCCGCCTTTATCCGCAAACCCCTTTCAATGGGTGTCCACCCAGAATATCATCAATCCCGGCGCGTCGCACGAGCCAAAGCTGCCCATAAAAATATGGCACTTCAGAGGATGTCAGCTGGGTGCACGCCGCGCGTGGTCCACACAGTTCAGTAGCTATGGCTTATCATTCAGCAGCCCATCACATACTTCATAGGCCCCTCCTATACCCCGGAAGAAGCAGTGGAAGCTGCTATAACATTAGCCATCGCCGAAACCAATGCGGCTTATATAGTTAGCCTGCTATCCTTTATTTCTGCTGCCCCAGCTCAGGTGCTTCAGTATCGATGGCAGATGCCGGGGCTAGCAAAAATCTTTTCCTTCCTTTTTACTATTATTTTTAATAAAACCACTACCACCACCAAGCGAGCGGGAACACACGTTCTCAGAACTAACGCAACCAGTGCGCCTTGCCGTCGACTCTGCCCCCTTCCCAACCGCCCCCTATCCCACTCCCAACAAATCCTCTGGAGTCGACTCCAGACCCGAACTCTTCCCACCCCGCAGCACCTATTCTCTTCCACCCTGTTTCTCCAGAGTGCACTCTCTGCGGAGAATGGCACGCCACCCTGGACGACATGCTGTTCGGTTCCCCTGCCGATCTCCCACTCAGGGACAGCCCGCCATCGAAATATGGGAGGAATGGGACGCCCGCCCTGCGTCCCAGGACCCTGACACCCAATTTATCTGCGTGAACCGGGGTGCCAGTGCTCTGGCCTTACGTCGCCTGGACATATGCGCGTAATGTGAGGGCTTTGTGGTGGCTCTGAGAACTAAAAGGGACCAAACTCGCTTGCTAATTAACTTTTCCATCCATCCATTATCTCAGTACGCTCAAAACGAATGATTCGCGTTTTCGACATCAATTGCAGTTCGATAGCTAAGTTGTTTTCACCTATGGTTTCGGCCAATTCGGATACCAACGCCCACATCACAAAATGCCAGTTTGTTTAGTACCACCCTCACCCGCCGCGGTGGCTCAGTGGGTAGGGCGCTGGCTACTGATCCGGAGTTCCGTGTTCGAACCCGACCGTGGCGACGGCGTTTTAATGGAGGCGGAACGCTAAGGCGCCCGTATCCTGCGCGGTGTCAGTGCACGTTAATTATCCTCAGGTGGTTGAAAATTATTACGGATGCCTCCAATAGGGCACCTCTTTCTTCCTTTCATCTTTCATTCCCTCCTTTATCCCTTCCCTTTCGGCGCGGTTCGGGTGTCCGCTGATATATGAGACAGATACTGCGTCGTTTACTTTCCCCAAAAACCAATTATTGTTATTATTAGTACCACCCTACCGCGGTGGCTGCGTTCCGATGGGGGCTAAACTCTAAGACGCCCGTGTTCTGTGCGTTTTCAGTTCACCTTAAAGAAAATAATAATAATTGGTTTTTGGTGCAAAGGAAATGGCGCAGTATCTGTCTCATATATCGTTGGACACCTGAACCGCGCCGTAAGGGAAGGGATAAAGGAGGGAGTGAAAGAAGAGAAGAAAAATGAAAATAAAAATTGGTTTTTGGGGAAAGGAAATGGCGCTGTATAGTCTCAAATATCGGCGGACAATTTACCCGTGCTGATATGGAAGGGATAAATGTAGAAGTCAAAAAGAAAGGAAGGAAGGGGTGCCTTAGGGGAGGGCTCTGAATTAATGTCGACCACATGTGGATCTTCGGCACTGACATCGCACAGCACTAGGGCGCCTTAGCGCTACCCCTCCATCGAAACGCAGCCTCCGTGGTTGGGTACGAACGCGGGAACTCCGCATCAGTAGCCGAGCGCCCCAACCACAGAGCCACCGCGGAGAGTGGGGTGCACGTTAAAGATTTGTAAAATGAAATTTGCTTTTTCAGGAAAAGAAATGACGCAGTATCTCTGTCACATCTCGGCGGACACCTGAACCGCGCCGATAGCAAGAGATAAACGAGGGACTGTAAGAAGAAAGGAGAAACAGGTGCCGTAGTGGAGGGCTCCGGAATAATTTTGACCACCAGGGGATTTTTAACGTGCACTGACATCGCACAGCGCACAGGAGCCTTTGCGTTTCGCCTCTATTGAAACGCTGCCGCCGCGGTCGGGCACGAATCCGGGTTCTCCGGATCAGGGTTCGAACTTGAGCGCGAGGAACGCCTTGGTGGTGGAGCGAATCGGACGCGCTTCACATGGGCTCTGGGAATTTGCTGCTTCATTCTTCCAATTAACCTTCATACTGCCAGAACCTCCTACCTCAGGCTTTCGTGAACACCCAAAGGAGCTTTAGGGGGACTTCTTAGCCAGTGATTACGCTGTATTTGCGAAATCAGCTTACGAAGACCTCCAAGGCGGATTCGCCGTACTATGCCTAATACCCCTCGGCGTTGCACGGCGGAGCGGAGCGGCGTTCCACGGCTGCACAAGGCCAAGCCTTGTTCCACGTCAAAGCATTATATGGCCGATGCTGTTGCCTTCCCATCCCGCCACAGCGGATCGTGCTCACTGCCGACGGCACCGAAGAGAGTCCACAAACTTGCCGACATGAAAACTCAGGACTACATACCCGGAATTTGTAACACGCACACACCGGAGGAGGGCCTACCGCACGGAACGCCGCTGGAGGTCGCGTACTCCAACTCGTATTCCAACTGGACATCACGGGACATGACTGAAGCCTGCCCGAAGGCTAAGCCATGGTTCAGGACGATCGACGCACGAAAAAAAGCGATTCAAAGCTGTAACGAAGGCAAAAGCGCACACACCTGCGGAATGGTCAGGACCCGCACGCTCCGCCAAAGTACCGAGGCTGCCGCATGATAGAAGGTGGTAATGCGTCTACGCGGAGGGTGGCGCTGCATAACAACTCCGGTAGGTCACAACTTGGTGCTTTGCAATTCAAGCTCAGCCGCTAATTAACCCACTATGCCAGGGTCAGACTCAAGCCGGAGCAAAACATCGCTATTCTGAGCACCCCGTTTCCGGACTTCACTGAACAGATATGCAACATCTAGGCAATCAATCCAGAAGGAGAGGAATATTCAATGAATGCTTTGCAGCCTCACCAGTCAACTCAAGTAGAGGCATCAATACCGGCGCTGTACCCATACCAACAGATGACGAATTGCTAAACTGCACGGGAACATATCCCCACCAAATAAGCATCATTCAAGCAAGGCCTTTCGACACAAACGGGGCGTGTCTATATATCTTCGAAGGCAAAGCAGTACCACGGTTTGTCTACCTCAGCGGTATAGAATACAGGTGCAAACCATTCCCACCAGAGATGCAGGTCTGCGGATGCTGCCTTGTAACAGGACAACGTGCTGACATTTGCCCCACTCCGCAGGAGAAAAGATTTACGATTGCGGAATATGCAATCTTCCAAAAAGATATGTAGATTGCAAAAAAGCACTGCATGATCTGCGGCACATCCAACCACTCCATCATTGACACCAACTGTCCCGGAAGACATAATTACGCCAAAGGAGGAAAAATGGCAGGCAGAACTGATCTAGGCGAAATCTAACGCTACCCTTATGGAGACACTGGTGCACAGAGCACTCTCCTAGATGTGCAGAAGAGGCAAGGGACTGAGCAGATGCAAAACAACGCGCTGAAGCACAAGTCTGAGCAAGAGCACAAGACTGAGCATTGATCCAGGAATGAGCATCGGCCCAAATTGAACCAAAACCAATTAGACCTGCCGGGAGAACCGGAAAGATATAGCAACATCACAACACTGCCCACGAAAGTGAATGAGACCAACGGTCTAAGCAAGGCACTCACAGTCTATTCAAAGAAACCTTGGAACCGAAGCACTGAAGAATGGCCACCCTTCCCACCACTGAGGAAAGAGAACGCAGTGGTCACCGCGGCTGACCAGACAACTCTGGAGCAGGCAATGGAGACCGAGAACCCGGAACCGTCGCACAAACAAGATAACAAAAACCACACAGAAAAACACAGCGTGGGCACCGTAAACGCCGGACATAAAGCTTTCGAGCCCAGTGGTACCAAGACGGACGCCACCAAGCCGCGGGCCTCTGCTTCAAAAGCCAATGAATCCGCAGCCCGCATCCAGAGGACTCAGGAGACGCAGTAACTCCGGAACGCTACACCGGAGAACGGAGCTGGCCCTGCTAAGAAGGGTGAGTGGTCCGTCCAAGCAGCCTACACTAGTAGCCCATATCCAACCCCTGAGCCCCCTATTACACCTCAAGAGGCGGTAAAGCAGTACATATTTTCCGCTGAATTTCACTCAAAAATCGCTTACATAATCAACACTTTAGCTGCTGAACAACTCGGAGCGAGCAGTAACAGCTCATACAAGCCCAGGCGCAACTGATACAGTCCATGACTCATAGGATAGAAGCTACGATCAAAACATGCTTGGAAAAACATAAAGCCGGCATCAACAAGCTTTTCGAATTTGTAACTCAAGATTAACTGCCTCGCAAGCAGCGCAGTTCAACCCACTGCCTGTCTTCATCCAGTATCTCCAGACCAGCAACATGGCACAGAACAATAGCACGCCAAAAGGTCAGCGCCGACGCCAGTCCACCACACCAACATAGACGACTATATGGCAGTGGAACTGTCGCAGCATACGCAGAAAACAAGCACAACTAGCAGCATATATTGCAAACTCCCCTAATCCCCCATGTCATCGTTCTGCAAGAGACGGAAACCAATCGTATTCATATCCGCCGTTATCACACGGCAGCCCTTACGCCACGTACGGTAATCTTGGCACTCGCTTCTATGCCGGTGCTAGACTGCACACCAACAAACACGCCCGACAGCAAGGACACTTAGTATACCGCGATAGAGCTCAGCTCACCTGGACACACGTATGGCCTCACTATTCTTAACACATACAGCGATCCCAAAGATAAAGGTACAGCTATTCCGGGCATCCTGGCCTCCTTTCGTTCCTCAAAGTTTCTTATGGCGGGTGATTTTAATGCACATCACAAGCACTGAGGATACACGTCACATACCCCCAAAGGTAAGCTCAATTCTACCGCAATGGCTGATTACAAACTTGGCCTGATCACAAACCCCACCGTACGCACTCGCATTGACACAAGTGTCACCCGCAACACCACACCCGATCTCACATGGGCCGCACAGAACATAATCGTTAAATTTCCTACGGTGCTCCAAGACAGCCTTGGTAGTGACCACTTTCCAGTCTCCGCTACCATTGCTTACGATTCCAAGATTTCTAACCCTCGTTCACAGCTCCTCAATGACTGGGATAAATTGCGCTTATACTTGGCTGCTGATTCTACCGAACACCGTACTGTCACCGACTGTACAGACCTTCTGGTGGAGGCTACCCGGGCCAACAGCAAACGCATTAAAAACACCCCTACGGCACCGCAGGTTCATCCGCATCTGGCACACCTATGGGAGGCCCAGCAGACTTCTCAAGCGCTGGCGTCACCAGCGACACAATCGTATTTTGAGACTCCGCATAGCCGCTCTCACTCGTCAGGCAGAAGAATACGCGAACTCGCTAGCCCGCGCAAACTGGGCAACCTTTTGTGACAACCTCAAGGGTACCTTAAGCACTAAACGCTTGTGGTCCTTCCTACGCGCTCTCTTAGATCCAAAAACCACTAAATTGAGGCCACAAATAAACACACAGCGTAAAATACAACTAGAGCTCGAGAACGGCACAGACTTAATTAGCCAACTATGGGACACTTATATACCTACACCCCTTCAGTCAGCAGATCCACCATATCTACCTCCACCTAACCCGGAACTTGATGCCGACATTACCTTAAGTGACGTCGGCCGAGAACTCTTTAGTATTCACCGCTCTACGGCGCCGGGGCTGGATGGCGTAATGTACAAGGCACTACTCAATCTGGACGAAGTGCAGGAACTCACTGAGCTCTTTAATAACCACTGGCACGCTGGGGCGCTCCCATCAGCCTGGACGCATGCCAGCATGCGATTTATACCCAAACCGGGCAAACCCCTCATTCTTAAAAATTTGCGTCCGATCTCCTTAACGAGCCGTGTCGGCAAGCTCTTCGAGCATGTCATTATCAATCGCCTGCAACCGTTCCTAGAAACAAGAGGCTTTCTCTCCAACGTTAAATTTGGCCTCCGTCGAAACATCTCGGCGCAAGACGCGCTTCTGGCCCCTAAAGAGTCTCTCTTTTACGCTAAGCGCCGTAAAGCCGCTACGCGAGCCATACTGGCCCTGAATATTCATAAGGCTTTTGACACAATAAGCCATGGCCATATTATGACGACATTAGCCACCACCAGCTGCGGCTCCTGCATATAGAAATTTGTTCGGGAATTCCTTCAGGGTCGCCTGGCAGAACTCCGCCTTGGGGATGTCGCCTTCCAGCCTTTCCGCCTGCTTAGGCGGGGAACTCCCCAAGGGGCGATCTTATCACCTTTACTTTTTAACTTTGCCCTAGCGCCCCTGCCAAAGGCCCTTGCTGCTATCCCAGTGCTCCACACAATCATATGCGCAGATGATATAACCCTAGGGACAACGGGAGAATCCATTGGAACAGCCCGGGATATCCTCCAATCTGCCATAGACATCACCACCACCCAATTAGCCAACACAGGCCTCCGTTGCTCTCCAAATAAATCGAAACTCTTGATGCTGAAACCCGCCCCCAGTGACCCCCCCCCCCCCCATTGAACTGCACATGAACGGGAATCCATTGCCCACTGTATCTCAGGTGATGATTTTCAGCCTTCACTTTAACAATACAATCGATGCAACCGCCACCCCTCAGCTCTTGAAAAGACAGACCAAACAAGTGGCTGCACTAATCAAGCGCGTGACAGCACGCAATCATAGCCTCTCTGATCGCGAGACCCTCAATTTTATCATTAGCCGCATTACATACCACATCCCATACCACATACTCACACAGCGCCAAAAACAACAGGCATACATCCTAATACGGACGGCTGTCACCTCCGCTCTACGCCTTCCTCGGACGGTTAGCACGAAACGTCTCCTGGCGACTGGTACTCACAATACCGTGATCGAATTATAGAGGCTCAACGCACCAACCAATTTGTCCGCCTGAGTCGCACGGAAACAGGAAAATGCCTACGCCGACCGCTCCGTCTTAATCCACCCATTCCTACCCCAACAAGTCCTACACCTTACATGATTTCTCTCCGCACGCAGGATCACTTATATCAGAAGCCCCTAACGCGCTAGCCTCCATCAAAGTAGGTGGCAGGCTCGAGCGAGCTTTTACACCAAAACATACAGCAACCATTCCAATATCCTTCATGTCGAGGCGACAGAAAAAACTTAAGTAGGATTCTTCACGGCAGTCGCAGCCTATGAGAACGGCGCAGTGGGGACCGCCGTCACTATCCAAACTAATTAACCTGCAGAGGCGGAAGGAGCCGCCATCGCATTTGCGCTGACCCAGTCCACCATTGACAAACATTTGCTGTGGTTTAGCTCTGGTTAGCCTTAGTTGAATTGCGAAAGCTTCGTTTCCTCGGTAGGTCGTCTACGCAGCGTCTCACTCCGACGCTCTCGAGAACTCAAACAATTCTCTTCGGCAGTTGAAGAGTCACCCGGGACGTGGCACTTCTAGCCGCATATTCGTTCGGACACTTCTCGATCCAACATAGGATCTACTGGGTACCGGGGCACGCCGGAGTCGAAGGCAATCTGAAGGCGGACAAGCTAGCTCGCGAGCTTACTATCCGAGCTGGTGCATCAAACGCCTCGGACGGCCCGGAAATAACGGTGGAGCTCACGTACGCAGCTATCCTCAACCTCATCAAATGCAGAAGACGCAAATATCACCAGTCACATCCTCTGCTAACACAATATGAAGCGACATGTTGGAAAATACTCCAAACAGGAGCCTTCCACAACCTTCACATTCTAAATAAGATGCATCCGGAGCAGTGTAGAAATACATGTCCGTGGTGCGGGGAAACCCCAAAGCTGTATCATATAACATGGGAATGCATACACAACGCAGCTTTCCGAGGTAACAAAGAGCCAAATTCGGAGCATTGGGAGGACCGGCTAACCTGCGGCCATCTCAAGGTCCAAAGAGACCTAGTAAGCCACGCATGCCGGATGGCCAGGGACAGTGGTGCCTTGGACTAGAGGCGCCAACCACGCTCAGCCTGGAAGACATCGGCAATCTTCGGGCAAGCAGCAAGACTCCTTTATTAGAGCAATAAAGTTTATTCACTCACTCACACTCGAGTCATGCGAAGCATTCTTCTGCTGTCTCTTCAGCCCGTTGTCTCTTCCTCGCTTCGTTCTTTCCTTGTTGCCTGCATTTCGCGCCCTCCATAACAACTAGAATGAACTGAGGCGAAGCGCATATATATATATATATATATATATATATATATATATATATATATATATATATATATATATATATATATATATATATATATATATATATATACACCTCGAGAGGCGACACCTCCTGTCCCTCCACACCAGCGGAGCATATCTGGTGGAGAGAGCGGCGACGGCAGCGGCGTCGACGGTGCGACATCTGTTGGAGCGCGGCTGCGGCGTTGCTAGACAACGCCACGGCATACGGCTGATGTGCGATCACGCGACGAGCGGAGCTTGCTGCCTGGCTGGCGTAGTGTACCTTTCGCAACAAAAACTTAATTGAAATTTGCACAGATTCCCATGCCGCATACCGCGGCTGCATAAAGGGCGTGGCGACGCCGGCCACACACCATATTCTTGCCACAGCCAGCTCTCTCGACCGAACGGTTACTCTGTCGTGGATCCCTGGGCATGCCTCGATCCCCGGTTATGAGCGCGTTCATGCGCTGGCCCGAGAACTCTCCTCCCAGACCCCTCACGATCAAGCACCAAACCCTGCGCAAGAGGCCCCATCGGTCCTTTATCCCTATCATCAAATCACCACATTCGACAAACTCAGCCGCATGATATTACCACCACCCCTAAGTAGCTTTTCGCCCTTATCCGCCCCCATATAGCGACAAATGCAGACGGGCGGCTTTATTTCAGCCTACCGTCTCACATGCTTTAACCCCACCTTTACTCGTTATTGTAACACCAGTGGCGTGCCCAGATCCACACTTTTATTCTACCTTTGGGAATGTCCTTCCCCACAGGCAGTGCCCCCATCCCCAATCCCACTCATTCTTCCTGGGAGGCTGCTTTACAGGCCGCTCAGCCCGCCGGCCAGAAATGGCTGGTGGATCGGGCTTTATGTGAAGCGGGAGCCCGTGGACTCCTGGACCAGTATGGGACCACCCTGGAAGCTTTTTTTCGCCTAATAAAAGCTGTTTCTAACCCGACCGTGGCGGAAGCGTTTCGATGGAGGCGAAACGCCAAGGCGGTCGTGTGCTGTGTGATGTCAGTGCACGTTAAAGATCCCCAGGTGGTCGAAATTATACGGGAGCCCTCCTCTAAGGCAGCTCTCCCTTTCTTCTTTCACTTCAGCCTTTAGCCGTTTCATCACGATGCGGCTCAGGTGTCCGCCGATATGTGATACAGATGCTGCTCCATTTCCTTTCCCCGAAACCCAATTTTAATTTCGTTTTTCCGTGTTTTGATGGACCCGCCGCCGTGTCTGAGTGGTTAAGGTGCTCGGCTACTGATCCGGAGTTCCCGGGTTCGAACCCGACCGTGTCGGCTGCGTTTTTGTGGAAAAACGCTAAGGCGCCCGTGTGCTGTGCGATGTCAGTGCACGTTAAAGATCCCCAGGTGGTCGAAATTATTCCGGAGCCCTCCACTACGGCACCTCTTTGTTACTTTCTTCTTTCACTCCCTCCTTTATCTCTTCCCTTACGGCGCGGTTCAGGTGTCCAACGATATATGACACAGATACTGCGCTATTTCCTTTTCCCAAAAACCAATTATATATATTATATTTTGATGGAGGCGAAACACTAAGGCGCCAGTGTGCTGTGCGATGTCAGTGCACGCTAAAGATCCCCAGGTGGTCGAATTTATTTCGGAGGCCTCCACTACGGCACCTCTCTCGTGATTTCTTATTTTAATCCATCCTTAATTCCTTCCGTTGCAGGGCGCCGCGGTTCAGGTGTCCGCCGATATGTGAGACGAATACTGCGCCATTTACTTTCCCCACAAACCAATTTTCGCAATTTTCGCATTTCTTCATTCTGCCTGCTATCCTTTAACCGCCGCTGTGGCTCAGTGGTTACGGTGCTCGACTACTGATCCGGAGTTCCCGGGTTCGAACCACGCCACGGCTGCTGCGTTTTTATGAAGGCAAAACGCTAAGGGGCCCGTGTGCTGTGCGATGTCAGTGCACGGTAAAGATCCCCAGGTGGTCGAAATTATTCCGGAGCCCTCCACTACGGCACCTCTTCCGTTCTTCTTTCACTCCCTCCTTTATCCCTTCCCTTACGGCGCGGTTCAGGGTTCCAACGATATATGAGACCGATACTGCGCCATTTACTTTCCAAAAAAGACTACTGATCCTGAGTTCCCGGGTTCGAACCCGACCGCGGCGGCTGCATTTTTATGGAAGAGAAACGCTAAGGCGCCCGTGTGCTGTGCGATGTCAGTGCACGTTAAAGATCCCCAGGTGGTCGAAATTATTCCGGAGCCCTCCACTACGGCACCTCTCTCTTCCTTTCTTCTTTCACTCCCTCCTTTACCATTCCATTACGGTGCGGTTCAGGTGTCCAACGATATATGAGGCAGATACTGCGCCATTTCCTTCCCCCCAGAACCAATTATTATTATTATTATTATTATTATTATTATTATTATTATTATTATTATTATTATTATTATCATTATTATTATTATTATTATTATTATTATTATTATTATTATTATTATTATTATTATTATTATTATTATTATTATTATTATTATTATTATTTTATATTATTATTATTATTATTATTATTATTATCATTATTATTATTATGCTATCATTTATTTCCGTTGCCTCAGCTCAGTTGCTTCAGTATCGATGGAAGATGCCGGGGATTGCAAAAACCTTTTCCTTCCTTTTTACTATTATTTTAATAAAAAAACCACTACCACCACCTGAGCTGGGGAAACGGAAATATTGTCCATATATTACCTCTCCCCCTTACCTCCCTTTCTGTCAGCTCACATATTTAATTTCATTTCTTCATTCTGCCTGCTTTCCTTTATTTCGGCTGCACCAGCTCAGGTGCTTCAGTATCGATGGCAGACGCCGGGTATAGGCTCCGTACACTGGTCAGAGGGCGCTACGGAGCAGCGCCGCGCTCAGCGCCGCCGTGGCAGATTCCGCCTTACTGAGCCGGCGGGGGCGGCAGGGCGCAAGCTGCCCACTTGCTCTTTTCGCCTTCGCGTGCACGGCCAGCGTCCGCTTTCGTGTTGCATCTACGGTCGGCACAATCCTCTGCTATGTCCCAGGTGGTTTTAGCAGGGTTTAGGCCCATTAAGGGTACAGAAGAATATTTTCATCCCGCCTCTCTGACGAGCGGGAAGAAGTTGTACGACACTGGACACGTTTCCTCTGTGACGGAAGTTGACGGCGTGAACGTGCGGGCGAAGTGCCGCTCTCAACAAGGGAACCAAGTTTACGACGTTTCTTTGCACGTGAGTAAAGTTGTGGCATATTTAACGTGGCAACAGCCACTGCTGAATACGGACCCCGCTGTCGGCGGTGCACGTTTTGCATCGTTCGTAGCATGTGGATTCGCGAACTGCTTTTCAAATCTCCGTTAGGCTGGTTTCAGCGACATTATCATGTGCACGAATAAGCAACGTCGCTTCTCAGGAATATGATTGCATTACATAGTGGAGTTTTTCAAGTCTCTTAGGAGGGTTTGTAAAGGTATTGCGCGGTGGGAACGTAATTAATCATAATATGCGGGCATTACGTGCGAACGTTCTCTTGTTGTTGGGTGGCGAGTTTGGCGGTCATAGTTTGTGTCAACTGTTGCATTTACATTGTGTTCACCGCAGATAAACAAGAATGACCGCGAACTGCAAGCTGGACTTTGCAGTTGCAGGTGCGGCGCTGCAGGGTCTTGCAAACATTGCGCGGCTGTCGGGCTGCATGTCAACATGCACGACGACATCTCCTGCACATCTGAGAGGCAGAGGTGGGGAAGACCAGCGAAAAAGGCCCGTGTGGACGATAAAACGTCGAAGAACTTTTTGGTGGTAAGCATTGCATTTCACTGCTGAAGTAATGGAAGTTAAATGTACCTATTTTTATTATGTATTGCCCGGCATTTCGGCATTAGTTAAGAAACTTATTGTTTGTTACGCAGTTGTAGAAGACAATAAATCTTGTGCTTTTCAGTCTGTTTCCACAAAGCATGCCCCAGCTTTATTTCAGCTAATGCACCTGCATATTTTCTTTCAGCTAACAAGAACCCACATGTTGGTGGTTGAGAGCCTCCCAAACCGTTGGACCCAAGCTATCTGATAAAGCACTTCCCTGACATTCAATGTCCAATGTCTGGAATTTTGAAAGCACAAAATGAAAATGATGAAAGTGCATGCAAGACAGTCTTGTAAGATATCATAGATAAAGTATTACTTGAAGAAGAAATAGAAAACCTCAGCAGTCTTTTGCAAGAACCAAAAAAAGGCTCTGCACTCTTTAATGGTAACAGCAAAGTTTCCAAAAATATTAATTAAAAAAGGACTACGAAGAAGAAATGCCAGCAGAAGTGGCAGCGTACTACGCCAAGAACATTAAATGCTTAAGTGCTCTGCACCTATGTGCACTGACAAAGGGGCAGGCTAATAATCACAGGAAGGTGCTTCACCTCCTTGTTCATATGTCACCTTGGAGAGTTGCAATGTAACGTATCTCCTAATTATCCTGTTAAAATTTTTAACAGGTGGCACAGAGAAAGAAGATTAAGAATAATTTGTTCGCAAGCACACATGATACTCTGAACAAGGAAGCCTCCTCAAGACCTCTTGAAGACAATTCTACATCGTTGACGGTTTTGCTCTGAGGCCACATCATATGGTATGTTTTCCAATATCACAACATCGCACGTTGGGCTGACTGGAAGTTACTTTTCAGGCATGAAAATGGAGTCAGTGGCACGCAAGAACTTTGAGGAGAAAGTTTGTGCAGATGTGTTAGAGGTAAGCTACATGTGTACAACCTGCTTGACTTAAAAATTTGTGATTTCACATTTGGTAGCCACATTGCTTTCATATTTGCACATGACCATTGCACTTTTATGTCTGCGTTTGCATTATTTGTATCAATTGTGTACTTGTGGGACATAGGCTTCAGAAAAGTACTTTTTCTATTTTCATTTGCTTCACAAAAATATTTCTTTTCCCAGACTGGATTTGTGGTCCATACAGCCCAGCCGTGGCTTTGCGGAAGCCCTGACTTGCTCTTTGAAACGGCAAAGGGTGTTTTTTCCTTTTAGAGATAAAGTGCCCGTTTTCAAGACGGAACAGTGACATCATTGATGTAGAGCAGGAGGTTACATTTGTGCCGTACATTAAGTACAAGAATGGCAAATTGACGCTCCTTGCAAGTCACCGATATTACACACAGGTACAACTGTTAATCTATGTGTGTAATCTCAATGAATTTTTTTTTTGCTTACTCAGAACAACAAAACATCACCATCATTGTAGAGAAAGACGATGACTTCCTATGTTCAGCTGTGCGAGCACTGGAGGACTTTTACTTCACGTGGCTGCTCCCTGCCCTTGTCAAGTCCACAAGAGGGTGATTAACCTTTCGTTTGAATAAAAAGATGTGTGGAAATGAGAATATAGCGTAGGTCTGCTGATTGTAGATGGTGCAGCACTTCAAACCTCACTGTTCGGAGCTTATAATAGGCGGCTGGAGATTTGCCAAGACGCAGCAGACATGAAATACGTCGCTCATCACTGCAATAAGCTCTGTGGGTATGCGTGTGTTGAGGACGTTGAGCATCTTTATGCGCTGGATATTTCTTTCCACATGAATTCGCACCTGTGCAATTTGGTACGTCTCATGCACCTCACTTTCAGAAAATTGGTCCTGACCTTGAAAAAATGGGGGCATCACTAATACAGCCCGTACCTCTTCAAGGCCTGCCTTTATACTCGGAAACCCCTTATCGGCCATCACAACATCGCCTGGTTGCACTATGTCTAGAAACCCAGAATCCACTGTAATAAAGGAATCTGAACACCTACCTCCGTATGCCTTTGAACAGAAGCAGACTGCACCACATGGCGTGATTCCAACAAGGAATTTCAGAGTATATCCTCCTTTGTAATGTGAATACAGCACACGCTGTTGCTGTACAGTGTACGGTTGTTCTGTATGGACTTCTGTACAATCAATTATCATCGAGCAGTCATGGTAGTGAACTTTAAAGCAGTTTGGCATTGTCTGCCTAATGACATGATCAGGAGGGCGATATATCCACTTCTGCGTGGCAATGCTAAGTGTTTTAAGAACACACTTAAAATGACGGGAGACTGTGTTCCTGGACACGCAGAAAAGCACTGCAAGAGATGAGTAAGTGATCCCAAGCTTAAGCTTCATCAAAAACAGCACAAGCCTATCGATTATTGGCCCATCACATGTTCGCTCAGCAGAACGGGGCATTATGCTAAGCAGGAGGGCATATATGTCGGGGGACACGCCGCACAGATCCTTCATGGCAGCTGCACATGCTTGGACACTGTCGTATCCTGTGAAGCAAGCTGTCCTGCTGTCTCTACCAGACTGGTGGGAAACCACTGAAGGCTTGCACTGTACTTCCGCGTCGCAAACAATTTTGTGGTTGACTTGAGTGCACGCCTCATTGCCTCGTGCCGAACACAGGAACACCGAAAATGTGCCGGAACATCTTGCAGTGTCGTCGGTTTGGCAAGACTGCGTAGAAAAGAAATAACAGGTATCAGTCATAAAACTGGACAGCTATGTCACCTGCACTGCAGTGAGATGCATATACATAAATTAGAAGTTAAACACTTTAATTCACAGTAACGAGAGCTGGCCGTAAACTGCTGAAATTTCACACTTAAACTCTGCATGTAACATGTACACAGAGACGGCTTTGCATCAAAATAAAGAATGGCAGCGTCATTGTTCCATGCCCATCCCGGTTGCTTACCTTCTCTTTTTGTGCAGCGTCAACAGCCATGCAGAGTACCTCCAGGTTGGATGGCTCTTGATTCAGGGGATCCGTTTCAGAGGCGTCTTCTTCAGTGCTTGATGCCGTGTCTTTTTCGCTAATAGTGGCAGATGCTTGCTTTGGCATTACTGAGGCAGACGATGCCCTAGCCCTCCTCCTCCTATGCAACCTGAAGCATATGAAACATTCGAAAATTCATATTCTCCTTGTGGTCCTTCTTCTGAACGTTACATAATAAAAATTACCAGCTGCATTCAAATTCTGCAGACTAATTGAACTTAGAATTGCACACAGTAGTTCAAATATTGAATTCTTATAGGTGGTTCACAGTGCTAAAAGACATTTCATACCTTTCATATCATGCAAGCTGCTTAGTCGCATCGACGTGGCTGACCCTGTATACATCCGGGAATATGGTTGGGTAGTACCCTGGATGCGATGCGAACGTACTCTTCTCTCCGTTGACGGAATGCTTAGAGCATATTCTTGTCCTCTCATTCGGCACCCACTCGGAACCGTCGGCCAGGCTGAAAAAGACGACACAGCATAGTTTACACCACAAAATCCTCAACCCACAGAGGGCGGAGGCAGACAACACAGGCATAATGTTTCCCTAATTGGTCTGCAATTTTCCAGAACACAAGTTGTTTACACTACGGAGAAGTGGTCTGCGCACACCGCATAAAAGTTCTACCGGCACGCTCTATCATGTTTGCCACACTTTTCGCCATTTGCAGGGCCCAAAATAGCTTTGACACATGAGGAAACCGCACTCCTAGCGAATGTGCATGCACGATAACTTCTTCCGTACCCAACCCGGTGCGCCGTACGAACGTTCCTAGGCAAGTGCAGTATGTACATACATGTGAGGAAGTTTGTACGTAGGCGCGACTAAAGAAGTACAATCGAAGAAATGCAGCGCGGACAAACGCCATAGAAAGTTAAGTGCGGCGATATATCCGCGATGAGAATGACACGTATACGTAGGTACATATGCACGAGGTTCGAACAAAATTTCCGCAAACTTCACACCCCGGAGCGCGGCGAGGCGTTCACATTTAAAATTACCACGCGCGGTATGAAACTGCTAAACGTACTATGTTCAAAAGACGCTAAGACTGGTGTTAAATGCGAGAAATTACTTACTTAATTCTCCGCACTGCCGTCATCCAGTTCTTTCGTCGATCTCTTTCGTGCGGCCTACCTGGAAATCTGTACAGCTTAATGCCAAACTGTCCTTCGCGGCTATGGCAATCCTTCACGCAGCAATACCGACAACTGCTTTTTCTTTTCGCATTTTTTTTTGCCGAGGCCACCGTCACTACTACTGCTTGCCATCGTTGCAACGCGACTGAAAGCGTGCAGCCGGTGCAACGGAGCGCGGCGGCGGTGCTTCCATTCAGCCGGCCCACAGACTCACTGGAGCGGCGCTAGGTGGCGCAAAGATCGTGACCAAACTTGACTGTACGGAGCCTATAGCAAAAAAAAAATTAGCCAGTGGCTTAGTTCTGGTTAAGCCTGGATATACAAGCGAAAAGCTTCAGTTATGCTTGGTTTGACGTCATTGTTATGCTTCGTAGCTTAGCTGATATTGTATACCTTGTTTATCTGTAGGCGTAGACTTGGTTACTCAATGGCATATTTTTTCGAGTTAGACACAGAAGCGACAGTATTAAACTTCTTTATTTATTATTGCTGGACACACTGTCTTGCCGTTTCTCTACAGCCATAAAGACAGCCCGGTGATCCGAGTAGTAGCAAGCGGCTGTCTCTATGGTTTCGCTCATGTGCAGCCAACTCCCAAGCGAGTACTTTTGGATCGGACGAATTTAGTTTCTCAGCTTTTCTGCGTGGTCTAGCAGCAGCCGCACTCTCCTTCCCTTCCATATAGAGTGCACACGCCTATTCTCTGGCAAGCGCATTATATAGCCTCTTTGCGCATGCACATGACGCACATGTGCCGTACCGTGCGGCTGCACCCAAAGGTCAGGCGACGGAGTCGGCGGCGGCGACCGCTTCGGTAGCGGCGACGAGCGACCACCTGCCGGCGTGTGACATCACTCGTTTTCGCTCATGCGCATAACTTACCAGCCGCCGCCTGCGCCATGCGTGACGTAACTCGTGCTCCGACAAAATCCGACTCACGCGATGCGCGGTGTTGACTAGCATAGTGAAACTTTTCACTTCAAAATCTTGTCCTTCCTTTTAAAGCGAAAGCTTTACTATACGCCAGCCAGCGAGTCATTCCGGTTCGTCGCGTCGTATGTCGTATGTAGGCAGCCGTATGCGACATACGGTGGCCGACGAACGCCCTTCAGTCGCCGTTGCCTAGCAACACCGCAGCCGAGCTCCAACAGATGGCGCCGCCGTCGACGCCGCTGCTGTCGCCGCTAGCTCCACCAGATGTGCTCCGCTGGGGTAGAGGGAGAGGCGGTGTCGCCTTGCGGGGGTATATATGTATATGCGCTTCGCCTCAGTGTATTGAAGGGGGGCATGGGTGATTGTATTACCACCATGATATCTGATACCTGATTTAATATCTGCAGTGGGTCCTTGGACCTAAGATATTAAACTTACTTTTGGAATATGGCCGAGTGCTTGGCTTGAAGCACTCAGGCACGGGTCGGCCCAGTATTGCACTGGGATCGGCCCGGGGCATATTAGCGCGGCGCATCTTTTCTTTCGTTCTTTACTCTCCTATTCTTTACTCCCTCGTACTTTCTGCACGCGGGAGAGAGCGTGGGTCGGCTTCAGCCAGTAGGCAGGCATGCGCACTTCCCTTTTCCTTCTTCCCCTCAGCAACATCAGTAAGTGCATCGTAGTAGTTATGGAGAGCGCGAAAGAGACACAACAACGACAACGAAGCCAGGAAGATATAACGCGCTCTAGAGGCACCAGAAGAACGCGCCGCATGACTCGCGAAGCGTCGTAACGAAGATGTGGCTTGAAGAACTCGTCTTACGTCCTGGAGTGACTCAAACTGCGGAAGATACCGGTTGACTTCTCGACAGCGTCGAAATGGGACGCTGCGTAGACGACGTGGCGAGGAAACGAAGCTTTCGCAATTCAACTAGGGTTAACCAGAGCTAAACCACAGCGAAATTTTATTATTATTTTAATAAAACCAATTGCTACTACTACTTTACCACCCACTCCCCTCCGAGACCAATGGTTTGCCCACCACTGCCCTACGAAGGACGCCCCACATGACGGTTTCGAGTGCCAAAGGTCGTCGGTACGAATCGCTCACACGTACCAGGCTTCAACTCGACAAACATCTTTGTGCATCGAATCTTGCCGATTCGTTTGCCACCTTTCGGTGCCTTCTGCGGCAAAAGGGCTGGCCGAAGTTTATGGCGATCCCAATCGGCACCAGTCTAGGGACCCGGTAAGGCGGTACGTATATAGCGGAACGCCAGCATTTGGGGTAAGTCGGCCGCCTTCGCGGCTCTAGCAGTACGAATGAGGGTCCAAGCTGTGTAGCCTTGCTTGGAAGAGGGTGTGTTTTCATATAAGGGTCATTCCACGCAAAACGTCCCAGGCCCCAAAAGCGACCATCACTGATTTTGTTGAAAAAAAAATTAGGTAATTGACACTGCTTGCCATCTTTCATCACGATCTTCATTCCAATCTTGATGCTAACTTGCAAACTGTCGCCATCTTTTTAAACTTTGCCAAAGTATTCGATAAGGTACCTTATACCTCATCAACGTCTCCTCGTAGAACTTTCCAGACTAAACTTGCATCGAGAAATTATTGCATGGTTAAAAGAATTCCTCACACATCGTTCACTGTCCGTTACTATTAACAACTACTCCTCTAACCGTCTACCGGTAACATCGCGTGTTCCTCAGGGAACTGTCCTTGGTCCCCTCCTATCTTAATTTATGTAAACGACCTGCCACAAAATATAATGTCATGTCCGCCTGTTCGCCGATGATTGTTATTTATGTCCCAATTACTATTACCGCTGATCAATAATTTCTCTAGAACAATCTTAATTGCATTAAATCATTGTGCAATGGCTGGTTGATGATAATTAATCCCTATAAGTGCAAGCTCATGTCTTTCCATCGTTGCCATAACCCGAATTTATTCACTTATAATATTTCTTATTCTCCTGTCTCACTTGTCCCGTCCTATACTTACCTCGGCATCACTATCAGTAATGACTTATCATGGCGCGAGCGCGTAACAAATCTAATATCATCTGCGAATAAAAAAATAGGCTTTGCTAAACGTCATCTTCACGACGCCCTTAAAATTGTAAAGCTACTTGCTTACAAATCATTACAACTTGAGTAAGCATCCGCCATCTGGAATCCACAGCATGCTTACCTCATTGATTTATTAGAAGCCGTGCAAAACAGAGCCCCCCGTTTCATCCTCCGCTCATACTCATCCTATATTAGTGTTTCATCTCTCAAGCTACAGTCCCAATTATAGTCTTTCCTTCCGTCGCCCTATTTCTAGCCTGTGCCTATTTCACATCTGCGCACCGCCATCACTCATGTCTCACCGCATAGGTCATCCGCTGAAAGTTTTATGCCACCGTGCCCGTACGACTATATTTTCAGAGTAATTTTTCCTCCGAACAGCAAGCGACTGGAAGGACCTTTCCCATGAAATTCCACCCATCACCTGTGCATTAGCCTTCCTAGAAAAAATTATATCCCACCTGTCATCATGAAAAAATGTTTTGCTTCCTCATGTTAGCTCCACCCCTTATGCAAAACCCTCACATGGGGTCTTTAAGGAAATAAAAATGAAATGAAATGAAAAGTTAAGCGAGTACGGTTTTTCTGAAGTATTTTTGCGGAAAAAAATATTTTCTCACGTAAGTTGTGAAAGCAGAATAAATAACAGATTCTAATTTATATTATTGCGTATGCATCGTTCTCTGATCCAACGTCATTAGTGCCGCCATATAAGGCTTTGTTACTTTTTCTTGGTACAGTAAAGAAGCAAGGCGCGCGTGTGCTGTGCGATGCCAGTGAACCGTAAAGATCCCCAGGTGGTCAAAATTATTGCACAGCTCTCCACTATAGCACCTATTTCATTCTTTCTTCTCTTAATCCATCCTTTATCCCTTTCCTTACACCCGCCGCGGTGGCTCAGTGGTTAGTGCACCCGGCTACTGATCCGGAGTTCCCGGGTTCGAACCTGACCGCGGCAGCTGCGTTTTCATGGAGGAAAAACGCTAAGGCGCCCGTGTGCTGTGCGATGTCAGTGCACGTTAAAGATCCCCAGGTGGGCGAAATTATTCCGGAGCCCTCCACTACGGCACCTCTTTCTTCCTTTCTTCTTTCACTCCCTTCTTCACCGTTCCCTTAAGGCGCGGTTAAGGTGTCCAACGACAGATACTGCGCCATTTCCTTTCCCCCCGAAAAAACAATTATTATTATCATTACCACCTGAGCTGGGGAAACGGAAATAGTTTGCGTATATTACCTCTCCCCTTACCTTTCTTTCTGTCCCCTCACATCTATAATTTCATTTCTCCATTCTGCCTGCTTTCCATTATTTCGGCTGCACCAGCTCAGGTGCTTCAGTATCGAAGCCAGACGCCGGGGCTAGCAAAAATCTTTTGTTTCTTTTTAAAGCGAAAGCTTTACTATACGCCAGTCAGCGAGCCATTTCGGCTCGTCGCGTCGTATGTCATATGTAGGCAGCCGTATGATGATAATAATAATTGGTTTTGGCAGAAACGAAATGGCGTAGTATGTCTCATATTCAATTCAATTCAATTCGTTTATTTTCCAGAGTGGTACAAACACAAACTCTGAATGGTGCCCTGGACTAAAGGTTGCAATAAGCAACTTGTTTACGGCCCAGGGGCCGCCTTACAAGACAGCAGTCGACCCAGATTATCAACGAAAGAAAACCGCACTCATAAAAAGTCATAATAAATATATATGGGCAATAAAACGGGTCATAAAAGCGTGTATATACAAGAAACAAACAGTGAGACAAAAAGAAAAAAATCATGAAATGATATGGAAACACACGGTCAAAGGACAATTATTCAGTTTTAAATCAGGGCAAGATACATCAAATCAGGGTGACGCGAAAGAATTCAGTTGAGGTTAATGAAATAATTTTTACATTCTTTCTTAGATTGAAAAATTTACTTTCGATATTTGTTTAGAAGTGGTGGTACGTTATGCTTTAATGATTGAAACTTGTTCTGGGTGCGGAAATAGGGAACTAGCCAGTGTGGGGGGTTTCTTGGCGCGTTCACACTTGGACATTCGGCTGCGAGATGAAGCGGAATCCGCGGCCGCCGAAATGCTGTAATATAATAATAATTGGTTTTTGGGGAAAGGAAATGGCGCAGTATCTGTCTCATATATCGTTGGACACCTGAACCGCGCCGTAAGGGAAGGGATAAAGAAGGGAGTGAAAGAAGAAAGGAAGAATAGGTACCGTAGTGGAGGGTTCCGGAATAATTTCGACCACCTGGGGATCTTTAACGTGCACTGACATCGCACAGCACACGGGCGCCTTAGCGTTTTTCCTCCATAAAAACGCAGCCGCCGCGGCCGGGTTCGAACCCGGGAACTCCGGATCAGTAGTCGAGCGCCCTAACCACTGAGCCACCGCGGCGGGGCCGAAATGCTGTCTCGTTCGCACTTCCTGGCCACCGCATCGCCGCTCATCGTGTGTGTGTCGTCTGCTCACGGCGTTCACAGATGTGGCAAGAGGTTAATCGATGCTGTCTACGTACCACAACCTTATGCACGCTTGCGTACGCTCAATGCAGCTATTTTGTCGGACGTCACGACATTTCTAACATTCTCACCTTTTAAACGCCCAGTGACGCCATCTGGTGGTTAAGACAGGAACCATTGTTGTCAACAACTCGACGCCCCTTTTAAGCCTAAAAGGGGAAGAATCGTCACCCGAAATAAAAATTAAAGCAAATTTATCGCTAAAACGTTTTCTTATGGGCGAGATAAGACAAAGCGAAAGACCGCTGGCTCTTTATGGCCTCTGAACGTGCTGAAAAATGCAGTAACAGCGACGAATCCAGTCCGAAGCGAGGCGTCCTGCATCGAAGGGCGCCGCCATGTTTGCCGCCGCGGGTAATCGCCTTCCTATTGGCTGACGAGATTCGGCGGATTTTTTTCCGGCGGCAGAATTCGGTCCTGGACCGATCGGCCTTTCCGCTGGGTATTTCGGCGGAATCTCTGCCTCGGAAGCGGATTCTGCTCGCTCTCGCCTCCGAATGTCCAAATGGGAACGCGCCATCTAGTGAGTTCATCTATTGTTCGCTGTTGTAATGCTGCAACTGTTTTAAGAAAATTTGCAGATTCAACGGACGAAAAATAAAGCCGGTTTAAGAGTTGATATTCATAACTGTGCAGAAAACGAATGATCCCATACTTCGGAAATAGGTTGTTTGTGGATGAGTGCGTTCCAACTATCGCCACACAGCGGAAGACTTTCTTCTGGAGCACGTTAATTTTATCAATATTTCTTTTTGTTTTTGAGCTCCAGACAAGACTGCCATAATATATGCGGGGTGCAAATAACGCTTTGTATAGCTGGAGTTTAACTCTTTCTGGAATGAGGTTTCTGCAGCAGGACAGAGTGCCTGCAACAGTAGACAGCTTCTTGCAGACGTGATCACTGTGGTGATCCTAGTTTAGGTGAGGATTGAAAGTAAAGCCAAGAACAAGGCTCATTTACTATTGTTATGTCTTTATTCTTTTAATTGATGTTATTTTGCAGTGTGAAAACTTTATTTCTTGGTTTAAATAGTAAAACCTTAGTCTTAGTGGGATTGATTACTATGCAGTCAGAGTTGGACCACCCTGATAGTGATTCAAGCGTTCGGTTGCACTGCAGAGCTAAATCGTTTGGAAATTCACCCTTGAAAAGAGTGCTACTGTCACCAGCGTATATAAACCATTTAGCTGACCGATTAATAAGAACTATAATATATTAATATATAGATTAAATATTAGCGGGCCTAAAACACTACCTTGTGGTACTCCAGTTTGAAGGGGCAGCAGAGACGACACAACATTATGTATACGGACGCAGTGGCTCCTGTCTTTCAGGTATGACATAATTAAATTCAGGGGTCCACCCCGTATTCCATACTGTGATAACTTACCTAACAAGACATTGTGGTTGAGGAAGTCGAAAGCTTTACTGAAGTCAGTGAACAGACCAAGAGTAATAATAATTAATAATAATTGGTTTTTGTGGAAAGGATATGGCGCAGTATCTGTCTCAAACATCGGCGGACACCTGAACCGTGCCGTAAGGAAAGGGATTGAAAGAAGGGAGTGAAAGAAGAAAGAGGTGCCGTAGTGGAGGGCTCCGGAATAATTTCGACCACCTGGGGATCTTTAACGTGCACTGACATCGCATAGCACAAGGGCGCCTTAGCCTTTTTCCTCCATAAGAACGCAACCGCCGCGGTGGGGTTCGAACCCGGGAATATAAAAGGAAAGTTTCAAGAAAGGCTGAATAAGCTTTGTTAGCATCTGTCAGATCGAATACAAATTTTCAGTTATGCGCAGTAACATGCACCCGCCGCGGTGGCTCAGTGGTTAGGGCGCTCGACTACTGATCCGGAGTTCCCGGGTTCGAACCCGACCGCGGCGGCTACGTTTTCATGGAGAAAAAACGCTAAGGCGCCCGTGTGCTGTGCGATGTCAGTGCACGTTAAAGATCCCCAGGTGGTCGAAATTATTCCGGAGCCCTCCACTACGGCACCTCCTTCTTCCCTTCTTCTTTCACTCCCTCCCTTGTCACTTCCCTTTCGGCGCGGTTCAGGTGTCCAACCATATACGAGACAGATACTGCGCCATTTCCTTCCCCAAAAACCTATTATTATTATTATTATTATTATTATTATTATTATTATTATTATTATTATTATTATTAACATGTTTAAATGATTCCAAAGCACTTTGAGAAGTAGGCTGATAGGTGAACTCACGGGCTAAATTTTTTTTGTTCGGACCGGGAAATGTCTTGAAAACTGGGCAATGATCGCTTATGTCGGATGCGATTGTGCCCGCACTGCGTATATCTGTATTGATATTTGGTCATAAGAAGGTCAAGTGCTGGACACCTGCACGTTTGACACTTGAACAGCACCGTAAAGGAAGGGATAAAGGAGGGAGTGAAAGAGGAAAGGAAGGAAGAGGTGCTGTAGTGGAAGGCTCCGCAGCCGTATGCGGCTCGGGCTGGACCTGCTGCTCACGCTCGGCCTTCCGCCGCCCAGGGGTGCTCTGCTGCGCGACTCCCGCGCCGCTCTCAGCCGCCTGCAATCTAACGGCGGCGGTACCCCACTTGTGCGGGAAATTCGCTCGCGCAACGAGCGCCTCGCGCAGAGAGGTTGTGCCGTGCGTGCACAGAGGTTGCCCGGTCACTGCGGCATCGCAGGCAACGAAGAAGCTGACGACCTCGCGACCGCTGCACACCAACTACCTGCAAGCGATCTGCCCCTTGCGCTGGAGGACGTGCGTGCGGCCATCCACGACCATCTCCGAAAGGAGCACCCCGACCCACGCATCGCGGGAGGTGAGCACAACGACAGTGTCACCGGCTGTCGCGCACTTACAGGGTAACAACGTGCAATGATCCTCCGCGCGCGCATTGGCTGCGTGTGGCCCGGGGAACGATGGGTGCGTCACGGAATCGCGACTAGTGATGTGTGTGACGGATTCGGTGCAGTGGAAACACTAGAACACCTGCTCCTTCGCTGTGCCGCGTTCGCCGATGCTCGTCGCGATACGCTCGCGGCCTATAGAGCGCAGGTACCAGACTCCATCAAGACGCTATTGTGGCCGCAGGGCAGTGCGCGCACTCATGAGCGAACTTTGGTGAGCTTCTGTGCATTCCTCGAACACACGGGCTTGACGTCCCGTCTGTTCTCCGTCAGGTATTTACTCGCAGTGACCGAACGCTCCGCGAGTTCTACCTTGAACGAATAATAACTGGACGCCCCACTCGTTGTAACCAACACAGTGCTGTGCGCGTGTGCGATTTAATTCCTCTAAAATGAACTAATCACGCGCACAACCTGGACACATTTCTTATTGTGTAAATAGTTTGCACATATTACTTCCCCTATCCTCTCTTCCTGTCCCGTCAACTCTTTCATTTTATTTCTCCATTCTGCCTGCTGTCCTTTATTTCCGCTGCCCCATCGCAGGTGCTTCAGTATCTTTTTACTAATATTTTTAATAAAACGACTACCACCACCAGCCGTATGCCGTGTGCGGCATGCGGTGGCCGACGAACGCCCTTGAGTCGCCGTCACCAAGCAACACCGCACCCGCGCTCCAACAGATGGCGCCGCATTCAACGCCGCTGCTGTCGCCGCTAGTTCCACCAGATGTGCTCCGCAGGGGTAGAGGGAGAGGTTGTGTCGCCTCGCGAGGGTATATATGTACATACGCTTCGCCTCAGTGTATTGCAGTAATTATGGTGAGCGCGAAAGAGACGCAAGAACAACAGAACGAAGCGAGGAAGATATAACGCGCTCAAGAGAAGCCAGAAGAACGCGCCGCACGACTCGAGAAACGTCGTAACGAAGATGTGGCTAGAACTACCCGTGCCACGTCCTGGAGTGACTCTTAAACTGCGGAAGATACCGGCTTGAGCTCTCAATAGCGTCGAAACGAGACGCTGCGTTGACGACGTGCCGAGGAAACGAAGCTTTCGCAATTCAACTAGCATTAACCAGAGCTGAACCAAAGTGAATTTTATTATTAATTTAATAAAAACAGTTACTAACACTAGTCTGCCACCCACTCCCCTCCGCGACCACTGGTTCTCCCACCACTGTCCTACGAAGGACGCCCCACATTACGGTTTCGAGTGGCAAAGGTCGTCGGTACGAATCGCTCACACATACCACACTTCAACTCGACAAACATCTTTGTGCATCGAATCTTGCCGATTCGTTTGCCTCCTTTCAGTGCCCTCTGCGGCAAACGGGTGGGCCCTATTTTATGGCGATTTCAATCGGCACCAGTCCAGGCAGCCGGTAAGGCGGTACGTATCTAGCGGAACGCGAGCATTTGGGGTAAGTCGGCCGCGATCGCGGCTCTACCAGTGTGACCTGTGTTGCCTTGCTTGGAAGAGGGTGTGTTTTCATATAAGGGTCATACCATGCGAAACGTCCCAGGCCCCAAAAGCGACCATCATCGATTTTGTTGGAAAAAAATTGAGGTAATTGACGATTACGTGAATACGGTTTTTCGAAAATATTTTCGCGGAAAAAATATTTTCTCACGTAAGGTGTGAAATCAGATTAAATAACAAATTCGATTTTATATTATCCCGTATGCATCGTTCTTTGATGCAACGTCATTAGGGCCCTCATATAAGGCTTTGTTGCTTTTTCTCGGTACAATTAATAAGCAATGCGCGCGTGTGCTGTGCGATGTCAGTGGACGTTAAAGTTGCCAGGTGGTCGAAATTAATCCGCAGCGTTCTCGACAATAGCACCTCTTTCTTCCGTTCTTCTTTTACTCCCTGTTTTTTCTCTTCCCTTACTGCGCGGTTCGGGTGTCGCCGAGATGTGAGACAGTTTCTGCGCCGTTTCCTTTCCCCCAAAATTGGCAGTGGCTTAGCTCGGCTATGCCAGGATATCCAGAGCTTTGGTTAATTGATTGCAAGTCCAGTTAATTCTGGTTGTCTGGGTAGTTGGTGTAATGATGATGATAACAACTTTAATATTCCACAAGATAAGGAGGCCCCCTACTCCCCGACCCCGGCACGCAGGCCTAGAGGACGGGGACGGGGATCTCCGCGATCACAAGCAGGCAAAGAGGTCTTGACTCTTCGCGGCTTCTGTCGCTAGGCCGATGGCTTGTTGCTGTTGAGCAGAGACCTCGCTCCGCAGCAGGGCTTCCCAGGCTTCTCTACAATTTATGTTTGTTTTAGCTCTTCGGGAGCTAGCGCAATCACTGATTATGTGTTGGAGGGTCCCTCTCTCCCCACAGTGCTTGCACTTATCGTTTTTTCTATCTCTAGTCTGAATATGATAAGCCCAGACCGGTTTGTCGAAGTTCCCAGCTTGAAGGTGCCGCCATGCGACTGCTTCCCTATTGTTTAGATTTTTGTCCGGTGGTGGCACCAGTCTCCTGCATAACCTATAATTTTCAACAATCTCCGTGTAATTTTGCAGACGCTCGTCCATATTCCGGCAGTCGGGAGGCTCCACAGCCACCCGGAAGTAGAGAGCTCGGGCTAACTCGTGGGCCGCATCGTTGTCAGGAACGGAGGCGTGTGCGGGGGTCTAAATTAGACTGATTTTTCTGTTGAGGCATCTACCGGCCAGAATCCTCGCCGCTTCCGGCGTGATCCTACCCTTTCCAAAATTCCAGATGGCTGTTTTCTATCGCTGATTATGAAATTGGCTTCCGTTCCAACGCAAGCGAGCGCTATCGCAACTTCCGCCGTTTCCGTGTTTCGGCTTCTAATGGTGGCAGCCGATAAGGGGGCACCTCGGCCGTCGACCACCGAGGCGACCGCCGCACCCGACTTGCCACTTGCCGCGTCCACGTACGCAACCGACTTGCTGTCTATCGAATCGAAGCGTCTGATTAGTGCTTCTGCTCTCTTCTCCCTCCTCTCCGTGTTGAATATGGGATGCAGGTTACGAGGGAGGGGGGAAATGATTAGATTTGCTCGGCAGTGCTGCGGGATGCTCGATTTGCCTCGTAGTCCCCTATCTGCTTGCAGGCCTACCATTTCGAGGCTAGCTCTGCCCGTGGTCATTCGGCTTAATCTTTCGAGCTGCGAAATTCTGACAGCCTCCGCTATTTCGTCCCAGGTATTGTGCATTCCCATAGAGAGGAGCTTCTCTGTGGGGGTGCTAATTGGTAAGCTCAGGGCCCTCTTTATGCACCTCCGAATGAGTGAGTCTAATTTCCTCCTCTCCTTCGACCTGATGATTAAGTAAGGCTTGGCATAGCTCACGCGGCTCATTACGTATGCTTGGGTTAGTTTAAGCAACCTTCTTTCCTTCAGACCTCGTCCTTCCAGCGCGACCCTTCTAAAAATGCCAAGGGCTTGGGTGGCAAATCCCTCTAGCTATTTGATTGCCCCATCGTTATATCCATTCTTCTGAATGAATATTCTTAAGATTCTGATTTTATCTACCTCGGGAACTGGTTTCCCCTCTACTTTAATGTTAAATTCCCAGCTGCGCTTGCATCGGAGCGATGTTAAGTTATAGACGAGTAATTCCGATTTTTTTGCGGATAGTTGAGAGACACCTATTGGCAGCATAGTCCACGACAGTGTCAAACGCCCTGTGGTCGCATGAGATGATGACTCGAAGCGCGGTAGTTGGTGTAACGTGGTTCGTGACGCGGTTGGTCACGTGACCCGTCACGTGGTTGGTCACGTGGTGCGGTGCAACCACGGTGGGAATGCGAGCACCGTTGAACTACGAGTTCGCTGCCAACGTAGTTGTGCCTACAAAACAAATTTACTAATTTTTTATAAGCCCCGCCGCGGTGGCTCAGTGGTTAGGGCGCTCGACTACTGATCCGGAGTTCCCGGGCTCGAACCCGACCACGGCGGCTGTGTTTTTATGGAGGAAAAACGCTAAGGCGCCCGTGTGCTGTGCGATGTCAGTGCTCGTAAAAGATCCCCAGGTGGTCGAAATCATTCCGGAGCCCTCCACTACGGCACCTCTTCTTCCTTTCTTCTTTCACTCCCTCCTTTATCCCTTCCCTTTCGGCGCGGTTCAGGTGTCCAACGATATATGAGACAGATACTGCGCCATTTCCTTTCCCCCAAAAAACAATTAATATTAATATTAATTTTATATAACCGGTAGGCTCTGAAATGCCTGTCTCAAGGAAAAAAAATTATGGCTCCAATCCACGCTGTGAAGCTGGTTGGACCGCGAAGCTGTGCTGTTTGCATTCAATATTTAGCCTGGCGTATTTTGCCTAAGGCAACGACACAAAACGCAACTGATATCTTTACCGGCAAACACACGCGAGGAGAAGGTAGAAGCTTAGACGCTGCTCTAGAGGCTGCAGAGGAAGCCGCCATCGCAACTTTAATCACCCGCACGGACACCCGGTACATTTTAACAGATTTTAAAACTGCAATTCTAAATTTTGCGCTAGGCGGAGTCCACGTTTCCTATTTTGGAATACGGGGCTCGCCCGATGCACCCCCACTCCGCCATGTTGAGCTTATATGGCGGGCTGCGCACTCCAGGAATCCCTGAAACAAGGCCGCCAACCTTTTAGCCGGAGGTTTTTTAAAATGGGCTCAGGTGGTTTCGAATCGTGGATTCGCGAGGGAGCGAATCCACTCGTTCAGCGAGATGAAGCTGGCCTACAGAGCCTCGCGCCAGCTCTATCCCCTGCCCCACCCCTCCCTAGATAAAAAACACGCAACACTCTGGCGCAAAACTATACAGACACACACTCCCCTCACCGTTAACCCTAGCCCACTATCATCCCTCCTTCCCCACTCCGGACTGCAACCTGGGCCCAAAACCCTTCGCCTCTTCCCTCCATGTCCTGTCCCTCTGCCCGGCCATCCTTCCCCCCCCCCCCCCCCCACCACGGCCTAGAGGACCTCAAGACAAGGGAGGACTGAGAGACCTTGCTGCGCTCGGGGGACCCGGCCGTACAGACCATCGCCACGGGCCGGGCTGCCAGTGTTGAGATCCTTAGGGACATAAACACTTGATTGAAGTGGGGTCTGGCGGGGACCCTTTAATTCCTATCCGCCAATAAAGTTTCTCTCTCTATCTCGGATTGCTTGCAGGCGCCGTTGTCATACATTGTGTGCATTGTACTTCACATGAGGGCTTCGAATGACATCAACCCCTTTCTAAGCAGCTTCAAACCTTCGAAATTATTCCGGAGCCCTCCACTACGGCACCTATTCTTCCTTTCTTTCACTCCCTCCTTTACCCCTTCCCTTACGGCGCGGTTCAGGTGTCCAGAGATATATGAGACAGACACTGCGTCATTTCCTTTCCCCAAACACCAATTATTATTATTAATTATTATTATTAGCTTCAAACCTACTGTTTACCGGAACGCGTAGTTGTAATTGTCAAAACCGAGCGTCGAAAATATTCGTTCACTTACGGCGCAGATTGGGTGTCCACCGATGTATGTGAGACAGGCGTCGTTTCCTTTCCTTAAAAGCAGTTCTCATTTCATTTTCCTTGCATCAAGGTGCGGTTCGGGTATCAACCAAGATATGTTCCTTTCCACACCTACCTCGACGGCTCGGCTACTGTCCATGGGCGTCCACAACTTCCTTACGGATTTGACGAAGGCCCATCACAGGGCCCAGCTGCTCCGTCTCTATCGGATCCGCCCGGGTCGCGCACTTCTCTCGACCGTTAAGCTCTCCCCTCTTATCCCGCTTCACACCTCACTGCCCATCTCTTCCCACGTGTCCTCCTTCGTAACCGTTCATCCCCTCCCTAAGAATACGCATCCTGAGCACCGCGCCTCCCGCAGAGCAGCGCGAGCCTCCGTGCTATGGCGTGAGTACGGACGGCAGCCTGCCATTGCTTACGTAGATGCCGCCCCGTACCGCTGCTACCCAGCCCACACCCTTGAAATCACTGACAACTCTCCGACCTACTCTTACTGCCTCAGTCTACTTTTCGACCTCTGTAGACACCGAGAAGGCAGCTATTGCACTTGCCATCACACACACCTCAGCGGAATACATTTTCAATGACTCCAAGCCCTCCGTCCACCACTATGCGGTTGGACTGGTGGCACCCCCGGCGATCGGCATCTTACGTTCTGGCACCGTCCTTTCTCGCCCCATCAAAATCATCTGGGTGCCCGCTCACGCGGTCCATCTTAGCAATGAGGCGGCTAATTCCATCGCGCGCGAATCGACTGACAGAGCAAGCCCGCCCTCGCCGTGAATGGACACGCGCGACGCGCTCCTCCCGTACCATATTATTACTTTGCACTGGCTCCACTCTATCCTCACTTTCTCCCTCGGCACAAATTCCTTTCCCAACACCACCAACGCTTGTGGCGCCACCGTTAGGCCCACAGCTTTCTTACTCCCGCACGTCTTGCCCTCCTCCACTGCAGAACGTACTCGCCGGCCTGCCGCTTACGTGACAGCCCAAGAGCCAACTACGCTCATATCTTATTCTCCTGCCCAGCACACTTGCCCCCTGCATCTTGGTACCTAACCAGTCCGCAGCTGTGGGAGGCTGCTTTGTCTAGCACCGAGCCGGATCTCGAACTTCGGCTGGTGACCTGGGCAGAGGACGTCGCGACTAGGAGCCGTTTGGATGCCATGACCGGCAGCCTGAAGGCTGGCCGCCAGAGCCTGAAGGCCGCCCGCAGAGCTGCTGCATAATTTTCTTTATTTTAACCTTCATTTCAATAAAAGTTTTCCACCGCCACAATGTGTAACAGACGTCATTCCCTTTCCTTAAATGGTCCAACGGGAAAGGCGTCGCGCTGAACGGACGATGGCGTTCCGTGGATTCTTTGGGAACTCTGCAACACGCTGTCGTGTACAACTTTTAAAGAGGAAAGTGGTTTTTTTATTATTTTTTGGTTGGAATATGTTTTTCCTTTTTTTACGACTACTTTATGATCGCTAGGATCCCTTGATTAGCACTTTCGCATTCTCATTATTTTTATTTTTTTAATTTTATTTCTTTATATATATACATATATATATTTTAATTTTTTATATTTCGACTCTATTGTGATCAGTATGACATACGATTTCTATGCTGTTCGGCACTTTTCCCTTTCTGGTGTTTTTTGCTGACGACGACACGAAAATTTCCTTGGACAGTAGAATTACAGAGCTTCGCTGTTATAAAAGCGGTTAACTTCACCGCACAGTTTGTTCCTCTCCTGTGGCCTGCCTTCCTCTGAAACCTTGTTCAAACAAATTACTGTGCGGCGGTATTTCTGTAAATGTGATTTTTAGTTGGAAGGTGCTAAAAAAGTCCCGCTGCGAAAAATTCCACCATACGTTGTCCCTACAATACGAGCCAACTTTTTTGAATCCATAATGTTATACTATGTGCCATACATATTCAATGAGCTTCCCGACACTATTGTTTTACTGAAACACTTGCAATTATTTGGATGATGCCATTGCGAATTTGGAAGAACTGTGGGCCCTTATTGTAATTTCTCAACTTAAACAATGCGTGACAGCAACAAAGGTTGTCGCTGCTGTGGACGGCGCCCTAAAAGCCCAATTCTGGCTTTTGTGATTCGGCGTCCTGTATCATATACCTGCTTGGAACAAAGTTATTATTATTAGTATTAGGCAAAAAGAAATACTTGGCCTTCTTGAGGACATTCCTAAAGAAAATGCGACAGCACTTGGTTGTAGGGCGGTAACCAGATATTCCAAATAACCTCAAAATCTTTGAAGTATTAAAGCCAAATAAATGCAGGAAGGTGGATAATTAGATATTATTTCGTGAATTAATGTGGACTAGCGCGAAATAGTGGGAGCATTGAAGGATATGAGTGGAGATTAGTGGGTGAATTAAGGTCTGAGAGTTGGCAGAGTTAGTATATTTCATATGCTTATCCAATGAAAGGTATCAAAGAACGCATGAACTTTATTCCCGTCTTCATGGGGCCTCATAGTCGGGGCGCAGCAATTAGAAGGCGGTGCCTCCCAGCCATGTCTCAGCACCGGAGGTCGCTGAGAGAGTTTTGTAGTATGCTATCTCCGCTTGACGGATGATAAGTATTTGCTGATCAGGGTGGTGGCGCCGGATCAGCTCTTTGCAGTTGGCAAGATCTGGGATGCTTTGTGATCTAGCCCCAGGAGACTCCTGACACTCTAAAATAATGTAATTTTGCGGTCATTCTGTGGAGCTACTGCAGAGGTCAGGCTCCGCAGTGTTTACACCATGAATTATCGAGTACAGAAAGAATCTGTTGACCGAAAGCCTCCTCCCGGCCCTGCACTCCAGTGAAAGGTGCTTATTCTAGCTCTGGGATTTTATGATTTCGCTGCGTTGATGACGTCACAACCCTCTACACCAATCGGTAAATTTCATAAACGGGAAGCCTATTGAAAAATGGCTTTTGAGCAAAGTAAATGGCGCAGTAATTGTCTCACTTATCACGGTGGACAAACTGACTGCGCCGTAAGGGAAGAGACTAAGGAGGGAATGAAATACGAAAGGAAGAGAGAGGTGCCACAGTGGTCGTCTCCGCAATAATTTCGACCACCTGGGGATCTTTAATCTGCACTGACATCGCGCAGCACACGGGTGTCTTTTGCATTTCGACTCTATCGAAACGCAGCCGCCGAGGTCGGGATCTAACCTAGCAGTAGACGAGCGCCTTAACCACTGAGCCTCCGCGGCGGTTGGAGAAACTAATTGGTTTTTGCACCGACAACGTAAATGCTATCGCATTGAAAGGCATCATCCGCATCGGACAGGTCACGAAGCGGAGAGGTTGTAAAAGGGCAGAGTCGAAAAAATATTCACGAGCGATTAAAGAGATTAATGCGGAGAGAAACACTCAGTCATGTGGTCTCTGATTTAGCGATCATTTTGTGTCGATAAACCGAATTTCCTCACACCAATGGCAATTTAAGCTATTTTTACCCTGCTGCTGTCGTTTAAATGTCAAGCGTTGGGTGTGACTTGCTTCATGCTCGTCAGATGGCGATAGTGGGCGTTAGAAGAGCACACAGTAATGTAAGGGAGTGGCAGTTTAATATTCCTGACGACATGCTGCGGCGATTTCCAAGTGGTCTAAAGCAGCACAAAGACGAGTTAATGTGTTTGCGCCACCACGAGTTCAAATCCTGCTCGAGACTGTGTTTCTTGCCACTCGCGCTCTCTCGGAGGCTCTCGAAAACGGGTAGTGGTGGTGGCGAAAAACATTTATTGGCAGATGCACTTACAGGAGGTTATGCAGGAGGTGACCCAGAGGGGCCAACCCTTGCAAGTTCTTGGTGGAGGTCCCTAGTTCTGGACCATAGTCGCGTCGGCCGCTGCCTGAGCTCACCCGGCCAAGGCCGGTAGGTCTACAGGTCAGAACAGCCGAACAGGGTCACTTCCCAGTCTTCTCGGGTTGGGCTGCGGTGAGGGTCCGGCACACACCAGGTAGTAGATATCCGAAGACACCGTCCCACTGTGTGGGCAGCTGCCAGAGAAGGATGGGTCAAAATGTTTTAGAGCTGTCAGGCACAGCAATGTATTGGTTTAGAGTCCGATTAAGAGCCGCTCATCCGCTTTTAAAAGGCCTTTACATGGACGGCAAAGGCTGTGGCCAGATTGGCAGTAAGTGACGATATCTTTAACAGAATAAGCCTGACTAAAATTGAGCGTCCTGGTTGGAGGGGGAGGAGGAAACTTCCCGGGAAAGATCTCGCCGGCGGCGGCGTTGCGAGCCTCGTTTGCAGCCAGCCCCTGGTGAGTCGGAGCCCAAATAATGCATCGATGAGCTGACTCCCCAGTCCAGGAGATATGTTGAAGGATTCGATAGGGTAGATAAAAAGCCCAGCCCTGTTTGACGTTCTGAGAGGCCCCTCGCGAGTCAGAATTGTGATGTTTTGACTCGGAGTGGGAAGCAGCCGCTGCTTTGACGACTGCGTGCGTGTACCATCCCCCATAGCGTGGGCCGGATGCATCCAGATAATAAACGCCGGGTTTGGAACCATAATGGCGGGACAGAGCTTCCGCTCGGGACAGGCGCCGGCCATCACGGTGTTCGGGTGTCATTTTCCTTGAAGAGGGCGTATATTGCGACAAACTCCCTCAATTCCCTCAAGGTGTTCACCATTCCAAATGCCGGGAGGCTCAGGTTGGAAGTCTTCACCGGGAGATCCAGGGCCCGCTTAATGATTTCGCTGAGAATGACCCCGACAGTGTCCTCATTTTCTGTCCGCAGGCGGAGGTATGGAGTAGAATACAGAATTGGCTGGTTACGAAGCTGTTTGCCTGCCGGAAGGCATGCTTACTTCGCAACCCCCCGCATTTGTTTTAAACTTGGCGGATCATGCGACCCACCTGGCCCCACCTGGCGGAGTTTAGCCAGTGTGGAGTCTGGAGTGCGCTGTTGATGAATGAAATGCCCCAGTGCTCGAATTTTTTTGTCTTTCTGGAATTGGGCCTGAGTGAAGGGAAAGTTGAATTTTAGTAGTGCATTTAGGTGTCAGGCGGATGTGCAAAAATTCATGCTAAAGGTAATAATGGCCCAGCATCAAGTGACGAGGCCAGCAGGAGAGCACATATGTGCTCTCCTCCTGGCATAGAGGTCCAGAATAGTCGCCGCCTGCTGCAGTTTGGCCTCAATGTGTCCATGCGAGCCCTGCGTGGTTCATAGGGTGATCTCGGTGGTGTACAGAGCATGCTGTGTGCCCGCGACAGCATCAAGATGGGCCATCAGGTGCATACTGGGCAAATTGAATAGCAGAGGAGAGAGCACAGCGCCTTGCGGTCTTCCCTGAAGCCTGGTTGGGAGGGGTCGTCTTGGTGATCCGGAACGCGGATGTAAGGTTGGCGATCGGCGAGCGATCCTACACAATTACACCCTCTTTGAGTGCGTAGCTGTGCAAGAGAATATTACCCGTCTTAACACAGTGGTGGCCTTAAGTGCAAACATCACTGCCCAGGAGAATTTCTCGCCGAGATCTTTGAACAAATTCTTCCTGCCGTCCTCCAGCACTGCCCTCATTGATGAAGCATTCTTTATGACCTCAGCTGCACGCAGCGTTGGCAGCATCAATAAAGGTTCCTTCCTGGTGCCCAACGTGGATAGCTACAGAGCACTCTCATTACCCCAGGTCTTGGGTAGCAAGGCGCTTTATACAGGCGCCCACAAAATTTTATGGAACATGAAAATAACGAAAAACCAGAGGTTCTTCGCTCCCTAGAGGGGAGCCAGGAATTGAGAGTTGGATTATGCACGTCGCGCACAGAAGTGTAGACCACACCATTCAGCTCATGACTGCATTCGTATATTGTCCAAAAAATATGTTTTCTTCAAGCGTTTTTTTTTCAGAAACTTTTATGGGCAGCGGTACAGCGCTGGAAGCGCATGCGAGTTACACCTGCCCTCAAACCTGGCAAATAAACTATATAAATAAGTGCCGATTGACCTAGTGCACTTTTTAACCGTGTCGAAAATCTTATGGTCAGGATGGTGCATTTGCCTCTCTGCTGTGACCTGAAAAATGTGAATGTTTGCGCTTCAGCGATGTCTGGCGATTGAAAGGGTGCAGCGCCACTGACAACGTAATTGTTCTTGCAAGTGCCGTCAAATCCAGGAAAACCGAGTGGCTTATAACAAATGCTGTATTCTTGAGGCCAAAGGAGCATTTGACAACGTCACATTCGAAGATATTCAGCCTTGATATAAACTTTGATTGGTGGCCGCATGTTCAGTTGGCTGTTGACTATCTTCATGAGTGGTCGCACAACATGTATAAAGTCGGTGGCGACCCAACACAGCAACCATGTATCTCATGGAGTTCCGCAGGGAGGATTATCAAATGGAACTGTTTAAAATATCTGTAAACTGTCTTTCGACAACATAATGCCAGATTCGCTGGGAATCTTCGTTTATGCAGCCGACATCTTTGTGTGGCGTCCAAGATAGAAAAGAAATTCTGGGGGACACTTTGTTGACCTAAAGTGCGGTGAGTCGAAAGCCGTTAGCGCGGTGTTGCTGCTTGTATCGCTGATGTGTGGTTAAGATCTGAAGTACTTGCGTTTGCCCGCATTCTTGGACTCCATTCAAGCGAGCGCTAGGAGGGAGGTTGCGCGGCACCCGCCCGACTCGGTCGACAGCTGCGACTGGGCTGGCGCGTGCGCAGCGCGCGCATGCGCAGCGAACTTCCAATTGTGCAATATGGCATCCGAAGTCATACGCTCGCGCTAGCGCGCGGGGGGGATCGCGGAGGTCATGTGCGCAAGAACGTAACGGACGCACGGACAGACGGAGCATGGGCCATTAAAGGCTTGCGCCTTAATACTTCCGATGAGTATGCACGTTTGAAGCAGACAATAGAATCAATTGAAGTATTGTTGCTCGAGAGGGATCTTGTTATATCTCCAGAAAGATGTGCAGCAAGTGGATGTTCAATGCCGACTTTTTGCGCAACGCGTTGCAGGTTGCTGACACCCCAATAGCTTATGTCAAAAACAACAAATTTTTATGCGTGGTACTTTTCACAAGTCCTCCTCGTAGATGCCACATTTATGACGCATAAAACTAAACCCACTTGATTCACATTCATTTCCCGCATGCTTTCTACCTCCAGAAGTGATTGTTGCAGGAAGATGTTAATGTTAAGACCTTCTCGTGTGAAATGTTTCAGCTATCTTGACTTCACATCACTGTCTCTGCTGTCCAGAAAAATGCACTTGGCACCTTCTTCACAGTAAAGGCACACAAACTTAATGTACCTTTCCAAGCGATTGTGTCAGAGCATTATTGACAGTAGAATGCGATAGCCAGATTTCTGCAGAGCCACATCAGCTCTCTAAAGCTAGAGGAGCCTTTCATGGTTGAAAATTCGCTTCAGGTGATAGGTTGCTTTCAGCTGTGTAACAGCCGTTCGGAGGCAGCTACTGCTTTTTCTATAGCCGTTTCAGACCTGTTTTACTACATTCGACAGCCTGAACGATACAAAACACCGGAAGATGATCGCTTATGTCCCATGTTATAACTCCACTCATTAGTTCTGATACGCTGATATTCGTAACACAAGTGTATATGGTTCTAGCTGTTTTAAAACTAACACGTGTCGGTAAAGCAACCAAAATCTCACATCCGTATCACACAACTAACCTCTTATATATCATTCTGTATTGGTCACAACTAGCTGTGTTTATGTTTATGTCAACAACGATTAAGAAAGGTAACCTACTTGTTTGAAAAAACTGCAATAATTCCTCAAGAAAACCTAAAAAGGCGTGTTTAGAGCCAGCTGGATGTCTATAGATGGCAGCAAGCTGGAACTGAGATGTTTTTTTTTTACCAAACATTCAACACTTTCGTTCGAAGTTGTGTACTCCTCGAGGAGGCTATAAGTATAGTTGGGCTTAACATACACCGCCACACCACCTCTTCTTTTTGCTATTCTGTACAAACGTACGCACGCGTAATTGTCAATCACTAGCGTTTCATCACTGTTTGTTAGCCAAGTCTCTGTAAAACCAATGGCGTCGAACCTCATCACGAGGGACTCAAAGAATATTTGCAAGTTGTCCAGTTTTTCCCTTGTGCTTCTGGTGTTGAAATGTATCAGCGAGAAATTAGATTCGTCAGACCTACATGTGCTATTTAATAATTCTGGTGCGTAGAAGTCATGCGTACTCATCGATGCAACAAAACCTAAAGCCTTACATGTCAGGTAACACGTCTCTAACTCATTTTCGCCAACTCATAAGTGCTCGAGATTCGCAGAATAGTGCTTCCTTCATCTTTCCTTGCTAGGACCTTGCCACCAGCTGCCCATACATACTTCCATTTAGGCTCCTTTTTCTTTGCCACTTTTGCCCCAAGCAACTGCTTGTTGTGCCTCGTCAAATGATCGTTGAAAAAGACTGGGGTGCTATCACTAGTGAGGCCCATCTATTTCTTGGTCAAATCTCATTTTATTAGCCTTGGCGAGTATCGAGTTCCTCTTTGTGCGTCTCACGAAGCGAACAATGATGTTTATGGTTGTTGAGTTCAAGGTGGGAACTCTATGACAAAAGTCAATGCCACTGTCCTCGATTACTTCTACAACTCAGATTTTTTGAACGGCTACAAAAGAGTCACACTCATGAAAGCATGAGTCATGAGAGCATGAGAGTCACACTCATGAAAGCAGATGAAAGCATGAGACGATCTGTTCAACTCGACCACGATCAATCAAAGCGGCTACTTTGGGAGGAAGGACTGTGGGGTGTAGATCCTCTGTACGTGGCACTTGCGCCACGTGCGCTGGAGGGCACTTCTTTACGATCACACTTTTCGAAGCCCGCGTCTATTGACACGAGATGACCGTGGTTGGTCCTGCCGCAGCGCTGAAGGTAACCACGTTATTTTTTAGTGATAGCTACACTACGCCAGCCACTTCGCAAGGTCAGCGTGGCTGCGCGCTGAGCCGTAGGACTATTTCTCCGCGAGCTGTGCGCATGCGCGGAGTGACGTCATAGCCAGCAGCTGGTGCGCTCCGGAATTCTTCCGCCGGCTGTCGAGGCGGTCGGACGTGCGTTCGGCGAGCTCCGTCGACATCGGGGACGAAGTCGTGCTCAGGAGCCTGAGGACGACCCAAACTGGCTGGAATCAGCGTCGGAAGAGAACCGGAAGGCTAGGAACACCAATAACCAACAAGGTGGGCCGATTTTCCTGAATTATAGGGCCGAGAAGGCCCCAACGGGAAGGAGACCGGGCTAAGCCTAACGAGGCTTAGCCAGGACAAAGGAGAGGCCTAGGCCTAACGGCCGACGCCCGAGCCCTCCCAGTGCCATGGAGGTGGTTGAGGGAAGAGAGATAGACCCGGAGGAGCTAAAAGCCCCAGGGCAATGGTTTAGGACAAGAAAGAATGGAAGACTAATTCCGGAAAAGGAAATAGCCGACGACCCCGTGGTCGAGACAAAAGCTAAGGACAGGACGGCCGCAAGGCAGGAGGGAAGAAGACTGGCTGCGAAATCGGTGGAGAAACAAATAACGAGAATTCCGCAAGATTTCGACAAAATAATCATGCGTCCCAGAGGTGGGATAGAGAAGCTACTTGTGCACGGAGGAGCGTTTCTGGCGAACGCCATCGCCGAAGCTGCCGAGGTCGGAGAAGGCAGCAGAGAGGACATAATCACCTTCAACAGGAAACAGCAGTCCATCATGATAGCCACCGGAGATTGAAATAGAAGAGAGAAATACGCGTCGCTAACAGAGCTGAAGATAGGCGAAGTAGAGACAACGCTGAACGCGTACCTGACCCCGCCGGAAAACTGCGGGAAGGGAGTGATCTACGACGCCCCGGACTTCTGGACGGAGGAAGAAATTTTCGAAAGACTAGAGCAACACGGAGCCAAGAACCCACCCATACTGGGAGTGAGAAGATTAGGGAAAGAATCCAAGGCCGTCCTAATCCTGTTCGACAGCAACAGGGTGCCATGGCACGTGTACCTATCCCCAACGCCGACGAGGTGCGTCCTCTACAAGAAAAGGTACGAAGTCTGCTACGCATGCGGACGAATGGGACACCGACAGGACGTCTGCCCGGACCCAGAAAACAAGAAGTGCAGAAGCTGCGGAGAAGAGAACCCAGCAGAAGGCCACAAATGCAAGACCAAATGCCAACTATGCGCAAAGCAACACCCACTAGGAGACCGATGATGCAAGGAAATATACAGAACACCGTACGAGATCAAGAAGAAGATCTTGGAAAAAAGGCAGGAAGAAGAGACCCGCAGGAAGGACCCGAAGCCTACAGGAAGAACGGATCGCCGAGACGACAGCTTCCCCAGATTGGGGGAAGGCGAGGCAAGGAACCAGACGCCCCCAGGAAAACCGGGAGCCCCCAAAGGACAGGAAGGACTCGGGGAACAAAGAAGGGCGAGATCCAGATCACGGTCCAGGGACCCGGAGAGATCGAGGCCCAGGGACCCAAAGGACCCCTGGGGAAAAGGACGCAGCGACCGGAGCAGAGAGCCGAGCAAGGAGCCGAAAACAGTAAGCTTTGCAGGAGGGGCCTCCCAGGCTAAAGATGATAACGACAGGGAGATAGAAAAACTTAACAGAGGGGCCTCCCAGGCTAAAGATGATAAAGACAGAGAGATAGAAAAACTTAAAAAACAGGTAGAGGAGCTACAGAGACTCCTGAAAAAGCACATAAAGGGGAGCGCAAAAGCAGCTCCACTAGAGATGAAACAAGCAGAACAGCCCAAAACAGGTACAAAGCAGACCGGACCTCTTACGCAGAAACCCCAGGCGACAGGGCAGGTAACGGAGGAGGCGGAAAAAGCAAGGAGACCGCCACTCAAACGCAAAGGGGACGAGGAGGTAGATATATGGGAAACGCTCAGGAAAGAGAGCGAAGTGAATAGGCTAGCAATCTCCACCCTACAAGCCGAGATGAGGGAATTCATGATGCAGATAACGCAGGCAATAGGACAGCTGCAGTCTGAAGTACAGGCTCAGAGAACAGAATTACAAAGCCAGAGAGCGGAGCTGATAGCCCACGCGGAGCAACATAAACGAACGGAGGAAGCAATAGCACGAATCCAACATGGATAGAAAGGCCAAAAACAAGACCCTCATTTGGCAGTGGAACTGCCGAGGCTTCCGAAGCAAGCGAGCGGTATTGCAACAATACATCGATACATTAGAGGAAAAGCCCCTGGCCATAGCCCTGCAAGAAACTGGTAAGCGGCTAAATCTACCAGGGTATCAAGCATTCCACAGTGATAGAGGGGAGAAATCTCACGTCACCACATACGTTAAAAGGAACATAGCAACATTTGAGCATGAGCTAAACACGGCAGAGACAGAAGTCGTCCTAGTAGAGATGATAACGGGCAAAAAGAATGAACCAAGCCTGTTCCTACTAAACGTGTACTCGAGACCGAAGCAGCAAAAAGTCAGGTTCAGGGCAATATTTCGGAAAGCAATGAAAGTGGCAAACATTAGCCCACTGATCATAGTAGGGGACTTCAACGCCCATCACGAGGAGTGGGGATACAGTACGAGGGACACGAAGGGACGACACCTATGGGAGGACATACAGGAGTTAGGCCTAACCCTGCAAACAGATCCGGGGTGCCCAACTAGGAGAGGGAATAGCGTCATGGCGGACACCACATTTGACCTCACGCTAACCAAAAACGTTAGGGCAGCCACTTGGATGAACACAGGAACGGACCTAGGAAGTGACCACCTCATTATCGCCACGACGGTACGCACGGGCATCAAAGATAAAGCGGGTAGACTGCCCAAAATCACGGAATGGGACAAATTCAGGGCCCAAAGGGACCAGCAAAATTGGGGAACCATCCAAAACATAGAGGAATGGACAGAAACCCTTAAGAAGCACGTGTCGGAAGCGACCGTAACTTTGAAGGGGCAATATGTTCTAGAACTAGCAGACAACAAACTGCTGCACATGTGGGAGGCCAAAAATAGACTCGAACGCAGATGGAAGAAGCAGAGATGGAATAGGAACCTCAGGAGAAGAATAGCAAGACTAAATCGGGACATAGAAAAATATGCACGACAGTTGTGTGAGCAAAACTGGTGCAGCAGGTGCGACGAGATGGAAAGGGGTATGAGCTTAACAAAGACCTGGAACCTATTAAGGCACCTACTCGACCCTACCAACTCTAAAACGCAGGCGAGCATTAGTCTAGCCAAGACAAAGCACATCTATGAGGGGACGGACGAGGAGTTCGTTAAAAAAATTATACAAACATATATAGGGGACACGAAGAGGGTAGATCTCCCAGAGTACCAGGGTCCCCCGATGGAGCTTTTAGACGGCCCAATAACAGAAGCGGAGATAAGGGCGGAAATAATTAAGCTAAAGTCAAAATCGGCCCCGGGCCCAGACGGCATCACCAACAAAACCCTGAGGAATCTAGATGATGGCTCGATAACAGCAATCACTGCATATATGCAGAAGGTGTGGGAAACCGGAAAGCTTCCCGCGCAATGGAAAGAGGCGAACATCATACTCATTCCAAAGCCGGGAAAAGCGCCGAAGCTCGAAAACTTAAGACCCATATCCCTCACATCTTGCGTAGGGAAGCTAATGGAACACGTAATTCAGACAAGGCTAACCAGATACATGGAAGACAACGAGCTCTGGCCAAGCGAGATGATTGGCTTCCGCCCGGGGCTGAGTACGCAAGACGTGATGCTGAGGCTGCAGCACGACATAATCGAATCCCAATCCAAAGATGCAAAAGTAATCCTAGGTCTCGACCTCAAAAAGGCGTTCGATAACGTCAAACACGAGGCTATACTAGAGGAACTACATAGTCTAGAGGTAGGTCCGAGAACATATAACTATGTCAAGGACTTCCTAACTGGGAGAACAGCGAGGATCAAATATCGGGACATAGAATCAGGGAACATAGAACTGGGCAGCAGGGGCACCCCCCAAGGGTCACTACTATCCCCACTCCTTTTCAACATAGCAATGAGAGGGTTACCTAAATTACTTCAAGGAATAGAGGGTCTAAAGTTCAGTATGTATGCAGACGACATCAATGTCTGGATAAACAAAGGAGACGACGGGCAAATAGAAAGGAAACTCCAGAAGGCAGCAGACACTGTGGTAGAGTATGCAGCACAAAGAGGACTGGCATGTTCACCAGAGAAATCTGAGCTGCTGGTATACAACCCAAAAAGAAACAGGCTCGAGCATGGTGAGGACTTTAAAATCACTGTGGAAGGAAAACTGGTGCCTAAGGTAGATATGATCAGGATTCTGGGCCTATTCATACAAAGTAACGGCTACAATGATGAAACCCTAAAAAGATTGGACAAGTTTGCGACGCAAGTCACGGGAATTTTCAGAAGGATATCGCTTAGAGGTAGAGGCCTCAAAGAGAAGAGCCTAATGAAACTAGTACAGGCATATATACTAAGTAGGATCAGCTACGCGACCCCCTTCCTCAAGATAGGGGCAACAGAAAAAAGGCAGCTTGATGCCATAATCAAGAAAAGCTATAAGAAGGCGCTGGGCTTGCCAATAAGCACCTCAAACGAAAGGCTACTAAATATGGGGCTTCACAACAACTGGAGTGACCTAGCTGAAGCGGTAAGATCAGCGCAGCTAGATAGGCTCAGCAGGACGAGCACCGGCAGAGCTATACTAGAAGCGGTCGACAGGCAAACCGACAGGGGGATGCAAAAGAAACAAGACATTCCAAAATGTGCTAGGGAAAAGATCAGAGTAGACCCATTGCCCAAAAATATGCACCCAGAATTCAACAAGGAAAGAAGGAAAAAGAGGGCAGAAGCCATGGCCAGAGGACTGGACAGTCTAGATAAGAAAGCAGTGGCATACACAGATGCAGCAAGTGGGAAGCTAGGAGCAGCCGTGGCCTCAGTGGTCAACGGAAAGGGGGAACCTGAGATAGCAGCATCCATTCGAAGCCGCAACCCGGAAACGGCGGAAGAAGTCGCAATAGCGCTCGCATGCGTAGGAACGCAGGCCAAAATTATAGCTAGTGACAGCAAAACTGCAGTCTACAATTATGGCAGAGGGAGGATTGCCTTAGAAGCAGCACAAATTCTAAAAAAGAAGGAAATTGGGGGGGACGTACGCATCGTGTGGGTACCAGCTCACGCATCCATCCCTGGAAACGAGGCGGCAAACACCCTGGCTCGAGACCTCTACTTCCGAGCCAGGGGAGAGCCGCCCGACTGCAAGGACCTGGATGAGAGACTGATCAGCTATGCAGAAATAATAGAGAGCTATAGAAGTCAAAGGAGGATTTTCCCTCCGCCGGACAAAACACTAGGGAATAAAGAAGCTACAATATGGCGTAGACTACAAGCTGGGAACTTCATAAACCCGGTGTGGGCATCACACGTATTTAGGGAAAAGGAAATAGAGGAAAAATGCAAAAAATGTGAGAATAGGGGGACCCTAGATCACATCATTTGGGAATGTACACACTCCCCAGGGATTAAAGAAGGAATAAATAGCAAGGAAGCCTGGGAAACCCTTCTGCAAAGCGCGGACCCCGCCGTGCAGAAAAAAGTCATTCACCTGGCACTGGAGGCCGCAAGAGACCAAGAACTCTATGCCGGCCTTTAGATGCGAGGCTCCCGGCCCCCACCCCTAGGCCTGCGTGCCAGAGATGGGGAGTTGGGGAGCCTCTTCTCTGGTGGAAATAAAGGTTTTTGGAAAAATGGTGCGCTCCGCCCGCCTCGTCAGTTGTGCCCATGCGCGGACTGACGTCAGAGCACGCAGCTGGTGTGCGCGCCGCGCGCCTACATTACGCTAGCATTTCGAGCCTTCAGCGTGGCGGCACCGTGGCAGCTGCCGGCGGCGCACCGGCGAAACCGAGAGGGGGAGGAGTTTGGAGAGCGGGAGGGAGGAGAGAGCGAATCCACGTCCACGGACGATGAAGAAGAAGGGACGCCCAGCGAAACGCAGCGGCGAAAGTCTGACTTTCCAATTAGACTGAGCGAGTTGCACTCGGCCAGTTGTAGCTATCGCGTCACTTCAGCTTTAACGAGAGCCAAACCACAGCCATTTTTTAAATCTAAAAACTTATATAGCGTTTACCAACTGATGACTACAAACTTTTAGTTTCAACCAGGTGCTAACTATAATAAGTAAATGGTAATTATAAGAAATTAGATCAGATTAATCCCCTCTTTTCTTACTTCCACCCAATCTATTTAACTCTGGTCCCGAAGCCGTCTTCGTACGTCAATAAGCGTATTCTTAAAGTTAGTGGCAGGCTTCCCATCGGAAGTATTCAAAAAATCATGAATCACAGCGGCAACAAAAACACAGGAAAACACAGGGTGCGCAATGTAAGCGCAAGATATGTATCCCCAGTTGAGGAAATAATTAATTAAATTCTTTAAATGTAAACGTGAAAATAAGCCTTTTGTTTTCATGTTTTCCTTCTTGAAGATTACAACCGTAAATCTTAAACTTTACGTGTGCTCCGGCCTTTAGGCGTAACTGTGATAGGCCTCGAGCAAAGGCCACATGGGAACATGTTTTTTTTTTTCAACCACTACGGGGTTCGCCAAGAGTCAGCGGCTCATATCTGCTCAATGTCTAAAAAATAGTCAATTCCCTGTGTTAAACTTTTTTCTACATTCAAGTATTCTCCAGCGGAAACCAGCACTTGCGTTCGGAGTTTTTTTTCAGTCCCAGAATCTTTGTGTTTTTAAAAAAGAACTTTATTGCATAAATGCAATTATTTTCGGTTCTTTCTGTGAGCCTTCCAGGATCATCTTCTTTCTCTTGTACATACCATCATCATCATCCCGCGGCTGCGCTTGTGGCACGCGCCTCGGGTCCGCCATTAGAAAAACGCCAGGCACAGCCATCTTGCCGTCTCGGCCTATACTTTCACAAACGTCTTGCCGTCGCGGCCTGGCCTTCCTTCACATTTCATATACTTCTTTCAAAAATACAGATCGACCAGCACGTAAAATATAAAGGTGCACCCCAAAAGAAGACACTTTTTGCCTGCAGTGGCCGAATGTCCTACCTTATATTCTGCCCTGAGTTTTTTATGAGAATGTAGTGTTAACTCAGTAGACATACCGGCCGTTTCAACTGTGGGGCACCTGTTTTGATAAGAGGTGCCGCTCTTTGGATTCAGCATGATAAATCCAGGCGCTCACAAACAACGACACAGAGGGGACACAGCGCTTACTCGCAACTACAAGAATTTTTATTCAGAGGCTTCTATATATATACTACAAAAACCGAAACAAACCCAGAGTAATCGCACACCACATGCCGACCGATGAGCAGGGAAAAAATTAACACGCGGTTTTCAGTCGCTCTTTCAAAAAACATTCCTCCCCATCAGCGCGACTGAAAACTGCGACAAAGAGCGACTGAAAACAGCGTGTTAATTTTTTCTGTGCTCATCGGTCGGCATGTGGCGTGCGATTACTCGGGGTTTGCTTTGGTTTTTGTAGTATATATATAGAAGCCTCTGAATAAAAATTCTTGTAGTTGCGAATAAGCGCTGTGTCCCCTCTGTGTCGTTGTTTGTGAGCGCTTGGATTTATCATCATGAACGTATACCAACTAGCTCAGCTTTCTGCCCTGTTCCAGCTGTTTTGATAACTTGCTGCTCGCTCCCCACACTCACAGCACTCGCCCAAAGCACTGTCGAAAACAAAATTCTATTTCCGCGAAAGGAATGGGCAATGAACTACAGATCATGCCATGCTGCCACTTTTTTTTTTCTTTTTGGACATTCTCGTAGCTACTTTTGTGCGACCTGGCGACGCACATGTGTTATGAGCCTCGGTGCTATATTCGTGGTGCCGGTCTCTTTTTTTCTGAATGCTTTTTAGTAGTTTTCACGCGACAAATTTTTGTTTTCCCTTAGTGTGTTACAAGAATACTACCAAATGCGTATATTGCGGCCAGGAAAGAGTAGCGCACCAGAGTGGGCATGGTTTGCTTGTAAATTTTGGCTAATTCACACAAACATTATGAGATGGCAACGGCAATTGCACGAGTGTTATCTTTTTTTAATTGCGTAGTTGGCTTATATTTATTTACGGTACAGGCTGAAGCGTTTCGGCTACTCGGGAGGGTTCCAAATGAGAGAGAGCACAGCTCGCCGCTGAAAGAATCTTAATATCTAAAACGTGAAAAAACTCACAGGATGGCTACGACTATGTAACTCTAGATTAAGCGATAGATGTTTAGGTGTTTAGTTTGTTGGATATTTTGAAGTAGAAAAGATACAGTGACTTCATATTGCGCTGATGTAGTGCTCCAGTGATGCATCCTTGCACTGGCAGGCGGCTGTTCTAACAGAGCAACCAGTAGGCTGATAAGCCCAGGTTGAGCGTGATATAATGTGAGTGCATTCATAACTCGCATTATCACGGGCACATTATATCCTGCAGCAAAATATAAGCCACAGAATCTGTTCAAGCAACTTTTATTAAAAACACTTCGTTGTGTGAAGCTTGTTGCGACATTATCTCAAATGATTATCATCAATATCATCAGCCTGGCTACGCCCACTTCAGGGCAAAGGCCTCTCCCATGCCTCTCCAACTAACCCAGTCCTTTGCCAGCTGCGGCCACCGTATCCCCGAAAACTACCTAATATTCCCAACCCACCTCACCCTCTGCCGCCTCCTAGTGCGCTTGACTTCTTTTGGAATCCACTCTGTTACCCATGAGGAACAGCGGTTATCTTGCATTCCCATTGCACGCCCTGTCTTAGGACATTTCTTCTTCTTGAAGAGCGGAGTTCGAGTCCCGGTGCCGTGCAGCGAATTATTAAGGACTTAGAAAAGTCTGACGGGTGCTCAGTTGGACGCAATAGATGGAGTATTACTCCATCCATTGCGTCCAACTGAGTACCCGTTATTTATAAGTACGGGTGCAGTACTCAATTTAGAGTGGAAAACAACTACTGAGGCACGCTTAATTTCATGTTTGAAATTCAGTTTTAACAGAAAAGGGCCCCTATCATTGACATGCGTACACCGTTTTGCGTGATATTGAGAAGCAGTTGCACTTAATAAAGCAAACGAGGTACAGTAGCCAGGGGCGTGAATAGACAGTGCGGTTCGGTTAAAGGGCGCAGTTTTGCATTTTCTGGCCTTAATTCACTACCCGTTACCACAAAGAACTATGCAGACCGGGAGGTTTAACTTCTCGCCAAACGTCGTTCAAATTGGGCTAGTTGGTTCTCCTCAGTATGTATAAGGACAATGCATAAACACCAGTAAAAAGTCGTTTGTGCCTAGCACAACGGCTCAGCGCCACTTGCATCGCAGTAGTCAGCACGCCTACCACGTAATGCCCCCTGCTCTCTCTTAACCAATCCTAGCAGCCCAACGTTGACATGAGACCTCCGTTTCTATAAGTAAACTCAAGTTACGCAGTCGTCAATTAGTTCCACCACTTAATTTCTGCGTCTTTTTAAGTGGGGACATCATTGTCTTCTACAAGCAGAACAGTGTGTACGATAATTTGTTTTTTTAATTACAGGCATCTCGACTGCTCGCATTTACAAAATGGCGAATATATACTCTAAGTGACTAAGTGAATTATGCTCTTTGACTGCACAGAGCCGACATGGGAAGGAAAAGAATGAGCTCATTACGACATAGTTATGAAGGAATCCAACATGCAACGAAACCACGGAGCATAGGGCAATGTTTCTTTTTTTTAAATTGTGGTGGTTTGAATGGTAAATTAGTATTGTAATTATATAACGCTGAAGATAGCTTATTAGAAAGTAGACGATAAAGAACCACTGTCCGCCAGTGGTATTCAAACAAACGAACTCTCCATTTCACTTCTGGTGGTCTACCAACTGAGCAATGGAAGCGGCTGCCCAATCTTCTACTTTCGGGGCTTTTACGTTGCATGCTTCCTAACGTTGAGACTGTTCACCACAGTCATCTTCTATAGTGGCGGATGGAGCACGTCCTTTGTTACTGCGAGTGTCACGAGAAGCGTAATCGAACAGTGAGGGTGAAAACTGTGCAATAACTCTTTATTGGGATCAATACCACAATATATCACCGCAGAAGTCGGCTTTTCATCCGTAGAATATACTATTTAGCCGAAAAAAAGCCAAACCTGCGCTCCAAAATGAAAAAAAAAAACAGACGGCAGGAATATTTTAAAACGAGACCGAAAAGTGGGAGCCCCCTAAATGACCAGTTTAACCCTTTTATACGCCTAAATGTTTATTTAGCTCAAGCGACTGGATTCTCAAATTTTCTTCGCATAAGTGAACTATCTATACCAAATATGTAGCACTCCAGTGTGCAATAACTTTTGATTCCTGAGCAAGCATTGAATGTAGGACTACGACAGGCGGCCTTGGAGACTGACTACCAGATATAACCAAAATGGCTTCTACTTTTTCGTGACGCGTCACAGCCGATTTTCTGCCGCTGCAGCAGTTACAGTGACATGTTCCGAACGCGAAAAAAATAAAGTTCAGCCATGAATGAAGAAAGGGCATTACAACACACACACGCACACGCATACATAAATTTTATTGCAAAATGTATATATGAAGCGCATAGCATGTGCCCGCAGAAGCGCATGCGCTTGTAGGCGTGCCACGGCAGACACAACAATGCGCTGTCAATACAAAAGGCTGAAAGTACACAACTGTCATTCATAGCAAAAAGAAGAAAAAAGATAACAAAACAATGCCAACATAGGGCATATTGTTCAGTCACCGAATTACCGATTCATAATATTGTAAAGCAAAGGAAATCTGCAGTCAATAAACGGAAGACAAATTTCAATAACAAGATATAAATTACAAAAGAACTCAGTAGTTTCTTCCGTTGCAACTTTCAATCCAAGCTTTCTGTCCAGATTTCAAAGCCCACATAGAATCACAGCCCAACACCATTGCAGGTAGTTTGTTAAAATAGTACGGTATATATAACTATGGTAACCTTGTACCATAGTTGGTATAAACCCTAGGAACTTTATAACGCGCTACGTGCCTAAACAACCCTGGTGTTTTGTCTGGCTGTTTAAACTGCACAGAAAAGTAATCTCAAAGAACTTGCACTTGCACCTACAAGTCATGCAGAGAAGTGAATAACTCCTGCTTTAACCATTCTGGGGTTGTGGTTGGACTTCTCATTAGCAGTGCCGTAGAAATAATTAGTGGGAATTCTGCACAGGAAACTATCAACATTATGCACCTTACAAGACGCACAAGAACCATACACTGAAACATTGCATCTAAGGAAGGATCCTCCTAAAGATCTATACACAGTCTGACACAAGTTCACAGCTGTAGTGTATTTTATACGGTAAAGCTGCACAGAAAGAGCACAGAGTAACTTTAATAAATATTCACTTTGGGAAGACCAACTCATGTTGGAATCAAGATACAGGAAGAGATATTTCACACTGTTCGAGTGGGGTAGCGGCGAATGTTCCCAATTGGCGCAGTTGCTACCATGCATGAGAACCGACGGCGCAAGGTCAACATTATTAATCGAATTTCTGAAGCATATTAACTAATATTTCTTTTTGTTTATATATATTTGACTTCTAGAAAACCAGTCTACTATTGTATTAATATCGTACTGAAGTAGTTTGAGTGCGAGTGGGCTTTATTCATGGGATATTAGTAAAGCTGTGTCATCAACATATTGCAACAATTTAGCATTTATTTTAGGGTAACCATAACATTTACATAAATATTAAACTAAGATGGTCCGAATGCAGAACCTTGTGGAACGCCGTACTGAATATCTGAAAAGTGCAAAATGATTATTTCGTTTTACTAATTGCTTACGGCACACAGCGTGGCATACAGCGTGGCATACAGCGCGGCACACAGCCCACGCCAGCCATATCATCTCGTTTGCTCCGTCGAATCACTCGCTGCAAAGCCCCGCCTCCCTCTTACTCCAAGTCAAAAAAACACCTTCACCGGGTTCATTTTGGAGTTTTTGGAGCACAGGGAACGGCAGGCCTTCATGGGCGAGATGTGTGCAATAATAATTTAAACGGTGCATGGTGGTGTGTCTGAGAAGGCCGGCGCAACTTGGAAGGGCATCACAACGACTTGGCCCAACACACGGCACGTGACAGAATAGAGCACGGCAGAAGCATTTCTGCGAGTCTCACGCGGCGAGAGGGCGACCAGAGCAGTAGTCCAGAGTAGACCAGAGCAGGCTACCAAAGTAGTGGTCGTAGCAGTCGTTCTCTGATGCCTGCGATTTCAGAGGTCGGGGGCAAGCTAGTTGGCGAGCGTGGGTGGACAGTACGGGAAATGGTGTCACGGGCATATCCTGCACGGGAAGAGCCTGTGCCTGGCACGAGTGTGTTCAGAGGTAACATTGGCTCGAGGCCCTATAAGAGGTAAGAGAATGCGCAGCTGTCAGGTTGTGGCAAAAGGTAGTGTCATACAAGCGCAAGCCTTTCAGAACTGTTACGACAAACATTGTTTCGGGCATGGCAGAATGTGAGACGGCCTTTTACTGTTGGTGAAGAAACAAAACCAAGAAATATAACAAATCTCGCTTTTAATACTCTAAGTAAAAAACAGCGAGATATAACGGCCCGTATAAACATTTCCCTGTACTTGGCGCATTATCTGCGCATATGCGAGTTCTGTACCACGTTATTAGCAACGGACGAGCGCGCTCTTGCTAGACTTCCGTGCGATGAAGAGCCAAAACAGAAGCGCGAAGGTTTTACAATCCCCTTGCGAAGTGCATCCGGCATAAAAAAAACTAGGCCGCGTATATGATGGAGCGCGTTTCTTAAAACCATGACGCCTATTAACGCTCAGCCGTGAGGAAGTGCTTTGTTGGATTTGGTCTTCGAGATGAGTACGCACACCAGGCCTGGTTTTGCAATTCCATCTACACGTAAATTATTTTTACCCGGCAAAATATCCGTGGGGCACCGTTATTCGAACAGCGGTCCTATTATACATGATGTGGATTCGCTTCCTCTAAGCCCTCGCTGCACCGCGGAAAGTATGAAGGAAAAGTAATGTACACAGAATAGGGGGGGGGGGGGGGGGACTGGCATGAACTGGCAGAATAAAGCCAATTCTGACACCGAGATCTTGGGCAGCATTGAAGAAGGGAAGAAGGCTTTTGCAGCGTGCCATTCACAAAAAGAACAGCCGAAGCTTCCAAGCCATCGCATGATGCCCGCCATTCATACGAAGTACAGAGGAGCCTAATTTCCCACGAGGCAGCTGCATTTACTCGCTGTCTACTTTGATGTGTTTTTTTCTGTGTTTGTTCTGTTGCCTTTGTTTTGATGAAGAAGACACTGACCTTCCCTGCTAGACTAGGAAGTCGCTATAGCCGGGAAATCGCATACGGACATCATATCAGACGAGGGGAACACAGCAAAGTTGGCGGAACACCACGGCCAGCAAAAAAATAAAACGAAGCTTGAGCTTCCGAGGTCTGTTTCTCTAGCTTCACTGTTCCTTCGCCAGATCACTTCCCCTCCTCACGTATCATTCTTTTGCTTCCGCTAGACGGAAAAGATAGGCATTGTACTACGCAGTGAAAGGGGGCCGAAAAAAATGGCGTTAAGTGCGGCCTGTCTCAACTGCTTGCGAGGACCTGCACTGTACTCTGCACACAGCAATGATGCCTGACTGCTTTCCGTTCTTTTCATGGGTGTGTTGTCTTCAGTTTCTCGCCTTCTTCGAGTTCCGCTTGTCAGATCCGACACGTCCTGAAGGAATGACCCAAAAGGAAAATGAGACGCCATTGGGAGCCCCAAATGTATTCTTGGAAGTTTTTCCTGCAGCCGAGCTCGAATATCTTCTGCTCTTGAATTCCTTCTATTTCTATTGTTCCGCTTTGTGTGGTTCTTCTTTTCTAGTGGTAGCTACGTCGCCTTTAGAAGGTGCCATGTTATCCTCTCTTTCATGAAGACTGTGCTTTCATCGAGTGCAAGTGTCGATGCATAAAACGTAGTGATAAATTTCGACCCATGCATCACATGCATGTTTCGGTCTCTTTTTAGTACCAAAGCACTGCTGCACAGCAATCCTGAAAAAGGCGAGGTTTTTCTGAAGCCTCAGCGATACCTGCAGAAATAAATACTGCCTGGACTGGGTTTCGAACCGGCGGCGGCGCGGACAAGCTTCGCTGGCCACAGCACTAGAGCACTTTGCTTTCGCCGCAGCCAATCACGCCTCGTGTTAAACTGCCATAATATCACGCTAGGCATTGCACGTCGACATCTTCATCAAGTTCCATCTGCATAATAAAGTCACGAGAGAAAATTAAGTGCGCATAGCTGGCTACCTTGGTCAGTGGACTCCTCACTCGCGGTTTGAGCCGAGTGGCCGCAGTGACGGAGAGATCTGCCCTGCTTGCGTTTGCATTAACAACGCTTTCGTACAAACGCGCCAATATACGTCGCAGTATACGCGACTCTCGCAGACGGCATATGGGCGCCGAATGCTAGAACGCCTGCACATCCAAGACGAGTGCACTGCAGAGGACACGTGTCGGATTCGGGAACTATGGCGTCACAGGGTCTGGGTCCTTCCACTCTCGCGCAACATGGACACGCAGACACACGAAGGCAGACGAAAGGCGCGCGCTCGGGTCCTCGAACACCAACACGGATCCACACAAGGTATATACTACGTTCACGGGTCATAGCCGCTACCCATTAGATGCTATACGGCCGCCTTAGTTCGCTGGAACGAACACGTAAACGGCTTCTCATACCGAGCTCCAAATTAAGCGCAAGCCGAGGAGATGGCCATTGCGCTTGCCGCCTCGGACCCGAATTCGAAGCTAATCATCACAGATTCACGTCGAGCCATGTGAACACTACCTGGCTTGCGAGGTTTCACCTTTAGCATACCACATTTTAAAGCTGGCAGTAAGGCAATCGGACACTTCACCCAAGCGCATAGTTTGGACTGCGGGCCATCAGGGCCTTATGGGTAACGAGGCTGCGGACTCGGCCGACCGAGCGCATACCCATCGGGCACCTTATCTAGGCTCCTCCGGCTCAGAGATTAGGCAACTGCTTCTGTTCAGGGAAATTCTGCAATTCTATTGTGACCGAATCGGTTTTTCCCGCTCCCTGCGAAGGGCCTAAGTAAAGCCGATAAGCGAACTCTGAGGCGCCTGCACACCAACATTTTTTTGTGTCCTGCAATATGAAAACATTTTGACCCAAAAATTGATGGGCGCTACCTTCACTGTGGGGAAGTGTCCCATAGCTTCCACATAGTTTAGGCCTGTCAGAAGAATCTTTCCCATCCCCCTAACCCCTCTCCTTCCCTAGGGGCATGGGAAACAGCCCTGCTCAATTGCTCGGGGCTGGAGTCTCAAAAGTCTAACACCAAACGGGCGCGAGTAGCGGCTTCGTCCAGCGGGGTCTCGGACTAACGACTGAACATATGTGAAGGGGAACCCGCTAGGTGGCGCCGCCCTGTTTAGCTGGCTGCCTATCGTGCTCCGCTTTCACCTGCCCCTGGCCTAGTCCAGGGCTTCGCCCGCCCGTGGATTTCCTCTCCATCGTTTCCGGAAGGCTTCCGAAGCACGTGGATACCATCGGCATCACGGCCCGCTGCCGGGCTGGCCCTCCAAGCGCCTCCAAAAGTCTGAAGCGGCGCGGCGCCTCGCTAACCCTAACGCGCCGCTCCTGCACCTCTGCAATGCAGCGTCTGACGAAGCCCCTGCAGCCCAGACCCACTGATGCCGCCATCGCGGGGCCTACTCCAACCGCCCACGCCACCGCGCAAAATCCTGTCGCAACCAACACTGTGAGCGACGCTGGGAGCTCCGGATCGACGGCCACGGCGCAGCCGGCGGCGTTCACCGTCGCCGCAGCGTCCACTGCTAGCCAACTCCACGCTCTAAGGGATGCCAACATCTTTGGGCCTATAGACGCGTCGCAGCCGCCTGCGTTCGTCGACGCCGCCGGTGCCGCCGCGCCTACACCAGCCACATTACCCGCTGACACTAAGACCTGCAGCCCGGCACCAGCGTCGCAGATTGCGCCTCATGCTGACGATTCGTCGGCAGACATGGACTTCATGGCGTCCCCGGTAGACGACACTCCATCCCCGGAAATCGGCTGGAGCACCATCGGTGCCAGCCGTAAGCCTGCTTCCGCCACCCGACCCCGCTCCGAGCTCATCACTGTTGGCATACAACTCCCTCCTGGTACCCTGAATCCCAAGCTGCCTCTCTACGACGTGCTCGCTGCAGTCACCTCCGCTGCACAACTTTCCTCCCAGACCAGTGCAGACATCACCCTTCAGGCCAAGCCAGGCCAAAGCCTTGTGTTTTTAAAAACTCATTCTCCTCTCACCGCCCACCTCCTACTTTCTATCACGCACCTTCACCTTCACGGTAAGCCTGTCAGCATCAAAACTTATTCCCCCCGTCCTCCCATCTCATGTCTCGGCGTCATCCATAACGCCGGTGGCCACTTCACTCCTGATGAGCTCATGCATGATCTAGAATCTTTTAAAACAGATATTCTCGCTGCTCGCATGATGGGATCCACTCAATCAGTGCTCATAACGTTCGCTGGTACCGTCATCCCCGACTTTGTATACTTCAAACGCGTTGCCTTCCGGTGCCATCCTCATAAACCTAAGCCTCCCACCTGCACCCGTTGTCTCACTCTAGGCCACCGCGCCCACCAATGCCCCCAGCACAGCGTTCCGGCAAAGTGCCGTCGCTGTGCTGCTCCTCTACCCGCTGACCCTTCCGCTCATGTGTGTGCCCAGCCCTGGTGCGTTCATTGCCAGGTGAACACCCACCCCTCCCTCGACCCCACTTGCCCCTTCCTCCTTGCTAAACAACGCGAGTGTGCTAAAGCTGCATACCTCCGACGCCTAGCTTTGCGCCGGGCCACTCAACCCACCACCCCCTCCTCCTCCTCTAATCATGAATATCCATCAGCTCCGATCACGTCACCACAAGGCTCCTTCGCCGCCATAGTTAAAGGATCCTAGGTGCCAGCGTCCCTCTCTTCCACTACACCACCCTCTCCATCCTTGACTGACGCGAGCCGCACCTTCGACCTCCGGCTCGCAATGCTGAAACGCCAGCAGCGAGAGCAGCAGCGCATTTCCCACGATCTACAACAGCAGATACATGCCTTGACTCAAACCCTCCAGACAACCACCTCCTCTCTTACCTCCCAGCTTAGCAAGCTAAATGAGCACCTTGCCACGTTCCCCACTCCCTCCTCCAGCGCCCAGGTCGCCCCTCTGGCTGACCTTGTCGAAACCACCACACAGGCACATCACACTCGCTTGGTTCAGCTGGAAACTTCGGTTCTCCAGATTCTTACCACCCTCCAAGCACAATCAAAGCAATTGAAATCTTTCACATCTATGCTCCAATCCGTCCATGAGTCACTGCCCCCGGCAAAAAAGAAGGAACGCGTACCATCGCGTTCCTCTCCACTCTCATAATGGCGTTTGGCGAGGACCTCGAAATTGTGCAGTGGAACTGCCGAAATCTTTGCCACAATAAGACCCCCCTCCACCAGTATCTACTCACCCGCCCCTCTCTGCCTCATTTTCTCCTTCTCCAGGAGACCCGGATGGCCCGCAATGTCCAGGCTACCGCGCCTACCATGCCACTATGGCCACACCACTTGCGTCTATTTATGTACGCAGTGACGTGCTTGTGGAGCAAATTGACATCCCCTCCACCCTCCTTAAATATTTAGTTTGTGTTGTTTATTACCACCCTTCTTCCCGCATCTCACTCGTCCTTTTTTCTTTTTACAACCCCCCCTGTCACTTCCTCTTTATTCTCTGCTCTGGGTAAATTCCTTCACTCTCTTCCTTCTACCTCCCATCTCCTCTTTGGTGGTGACTTTAATGCCCCTCACACACTCTGGGGCTACCCACAAACCCTCAAACCCGGCCGCCTCCTGCATTGTCTGGCCCAGGAACGCCACCTCACCCTTCTTAATACTCCTGGCTCTCCTACTCGAGCGGGCATTGCCTCACAACGCCCCACGACACCCGACCTCACTTTCTCTCGGGGTTCACTTTCCTTTCACTGGCAGGTGACAGCCGAAACTCTTCTAAGTGACCACTTTCTCATCCATATCACCACCTCTCTTTCCCACATCTCTCGCTGTCATCCGGTTATTCCCACTGACTGGCATGCTTTTCGCACTAATCTCGCCTCCGACTCCTATCAATCCTACGACGACTGGACGTCGCGCATCTCTGCAGCGCTCACGTCCAGTATTCGTCGCGTTCGCTCTCGTTACCCAATCCAAGACCCAGATCCTCACCTTATCCGTTTATGGCGTCGCCGTAAACGTCTTCAACGCTCCTTTCGCTCCCAACCACACAATGCCCAACTTTCCTCCCGGATCACTCCTCTGCGGGCTGAGATCGTTGCCCACTGCGCCTCCCTCGAGCACTCTCGTTGGAGTGCTCTTTGTGATGGCCTTGATTCTGCATTGCACTCGCCATCCGCATGGTCTCTCTTTAACTCCCTCCTTGGCACTAAGCCTGCCCTTGCTCCAACTCTAGCTAAAGCCCTCACTCAGGGGACTCCCTCCGAAGTTTTTGATCAACTCGCCTCTCTCTACCTCCCGCCCCCTCTGGCACCCTCCTACGCGGTGTACTCAGGTGGACCTAACCCCGATCTGGACCAATGCTTCACTCTCCGGGAGCTCGAATCTGCTCTGGCTGCTAATTCTACACGCTCGGCTCCCGGTGAGGATGCCATTACGTACACCACACTTCGTAACCTTCCTGACTGCGCCAAAGAATTCCTCCTTCAAACCTACAATGAGGCCTGGGAGAGCGGCTGCTTGCCGAGCTCCTGGACATCCTCCCTTACTTCTATGATTCCAAAGCCGGGCAAACCTCCCTCTCTCTCTAACATCCGCCCAATTTCCCTGACGTCGTGCGTAAGACCCTTGAGCGAATGGCTCTGACTCGCGTCTCTGATTTTCTTGAGGCACGGGAGTTCTTCCCCCATTCTCTCATTGGCTTCCGACGCCGCGTCTGTGCACAGGACAAGTTTCTGATTCTCCAGCAAACGTTCCTGTCCCCTACACCCACTCAAATTTACGCACTTGTGACTGTCGATGTTCGCAAGGCCTTTGACGGTGTTTGCCACGATCACATCCTTTCTCAACTCGCCTCTTTGGATTGTGGCTCCCGCATGTACTCTTATATCCGCTCATTCCTCTCTTCCTCTCTAAACATGTGGCTCGATTTCGAGTAGATACCCACTTGTCTAATCCACACCACCTCACCCGTGGCAGTCCTCAAGATGCTGTTCTCTCTTCTACCCTTTTCAATCTCGCTATGGCCCCTCTCGCCTCCCAGCTAGCTGAAATTCCCGACCTGCATCATATATTTTCCGCCGATGACATCACTCTCTGGTGTTCATCTGGCTCTCCCGGTCACGTACAGGACACCCTGCAACGTGGCCTAGATCTCATCGACTCCTTTCTCCTCACCGCTGGCCTCTCTCCTGCTCCTGAGAAATCCGAGCTTCTCCTTCTCAACCATTCCTCCTACCAGCGCTCACACAACCACTTCGTCTCTCTCCACCTTTCTGGCTCACCCATTCCTGTCGTCACACAGTGCAAAGTTCTTGGCTTCCCTTTGCATGCGGCTAAGAATGTGCAAGCCCTCCACCGCGCTGTCACCACCTGCTACTCTGTAACTCACCTCCTGCGGCGCGTGGTCACTCGACGCTCAGGTCTCCACGAGGCTCACGCGCGCCGCGTTGCCCACGCGCTGGCCCTCAACAAGGCCTTGTACTTTGCACCCTACGCTTCCTTCACTCAGACTCAACTTAACGCTCTCGAGACTGCCCTTGTGGGTCTCTACAAGGCAGCTCTCAACCTCCCTATCACTACCTCTACCACTAAGCTCTTTGCCACAGGCCTCTTCCATCCACTTCGTTCTCTTCTCAGTCTCCATCGTGACTCGCAGCTTGCCCGGCTTTCCCTTACCCGTCAGGGTCAGTGGTTATTGACTCAAGCAGGTATCTCGCACATTCCAATCTCCCCGCTTACCTCTCCTATTCCCACCCCCGCTCCCAATCTTCGTATCCTTCCCCTCCCGACCAACATGTCCCCCGTCCTGCACGCCGGACGTCGTCATGCGGCCGCACAGCACCATTCCCCTCTCTTTGATACCCAGGGTGTAGCTTACACGGATGCCTCCTTCGTGGCTCCTCGAGGCTCCTCGAGGCTCCTCGTGGCTTCGTAGCTCTTCGTGGCTCCTGCTCCTGAAACCCACACCAGCGGGCCGTATCTACACCCTCCAGACGCATTGTCCCTCGAGGTCCTCGCCATTGCGCATGCCCTCCAGTCATTTGCCCTCCTTCCCTCTCTCCAAGAGTACACAGTCTACGCAGACTCACAAGCCGTTATACACCACATAGAGAAACGCACCCTGACCCGTTCTCTCCAACAGGAGGTCGAACGAGCAGTCTCCGCACTGCAGCCTTCCATCGTTTTCCTCCGCTGGGTCCCTGGGCATTCAGGGATTGACGGCAATGAGCTGGCCCATCAGCTCGCCCGCGACACACTTTTCCGGGCACCGTTGATCCCCTGGCCCAAGCCCTCGGAGGACGGTGGGAGACTCACCCTTCGCCGCACCATAAAAGAGGTCTACCTTGAGCTCCGCCTCGACAAACGCCTTTACCCTCCCCCTCATCCATCACTCACGGTGCCGGAGTCTCGCCTTCTTCGGCACATTCAGATGAATGCAGTTATCACCCCGTCCCGCCTCTTCCTCTATCGCTATCGATCGGACCCTTCCTGTCCCAACTGCCCCTGTATCTATGCGGACCTGGCCCATTGCCTCTTCTATTGCCCGGCTGCTCAGCAGTCGGGTTCCTTCCACTCACCCTTTCTATCCATCACCACCTGGCTCGACTGGCTTGGCGCTGAAGGGGAAGAAGAACAGCGGCTTCTGGTCGCCCAGGCGGCGACATGCTCTGCCTATAAATTATGGTCGAATAAAAGTCTTTTACTACTACTACTATGTGAAGGGCCATTTTAGGCCTGCAAACTAGCTTCACTAAAAAAGTTTTCACCACCGCCACTGGAACAATAGGCCGCCGGCGTTTATTCGGTTCATTGGCGTTGACAGCGTTGTAGACTCCGCCGATTTTTAGTGAAGGAAAGGCGGATGAGTGGCTATTTGGGTCAGTGGACACCTCAATCGCGCTTTCAGGTACGTGGCGGTGATGTCCGCCTGCAAAACCTAGCTGTCACGTAAGAAATGGTACTCAGCAAGACTGAACCACGAGCAGCTTTTTCTAACCTCACTGGCAACAGCAGTTTCCTTTTTCACAGGCTCCGACTGACATCCCGTTTTCTGGAATGCAAAAGAATAAACAGAAGTAACATTTTTTAAAAGTCCTGCGCGTTGCGGAGAAGTCGAGGTGATATTTCGGCTTTGATAAAAGGGAACACCTATAGACTTAAACTTACTAGCAGTGCTCATTAGTCAGCCAAAGCTGTTATAGCTGTGGAAGAGTCAATTAACCGTTCATTTCTTTCTGCAATGGACTTCGTCAGCCATAAGAGAAAGCCTACAGGTGTGGTGATGCGAATCAGTGAAATCTGATCTGGTCAACCGTCGCATACAACCTCCGCCTTTCTCTCTCCCCCATCATCGCTAAATGTGAAAACGGTAGTTCTGTTTTTCCAAATTATCACCTGCCGCCGTTGGCAGCTGGGGGCCATAAATTGAACTGACTTAATTTATTTAAGCTTACTCTATTTACCACTGGCCACCGTTAGAAGGTGACGCCGATTGTACTTAATTTCTTTTAATGAAATGGAATGCAGTCATTGTGTTAATTTACCAAAAAATTAGGGTCCTAGTGCTTACGGTTCAGACTCCACGCTAGAATGAAGGGTTATATTGCTGAACGAAATATATGTGGTTGTGACACTTGAATGAAGGGCTGTATTGCTGATCGAAATATATAACAGCTTCCGCAGTTATATAGTCTGTACTATAAGCCTTTGGTGGCGTGACGCTGCGATCGTGATATAATAAGAAACGTGGAATGCGTAGAACGATGCAGTATGCGAGAAAGGTAGAGAATTATGTAAGATCTTACGATTTTACGGTCCTCTTAATTGAAGAGATATATGCGATACCGGTTGCCAGGATAAAAAAGTTTAGAGCTGTTTTTTTAAGATTGTAGATTTATTCCAAATTTGTAGCTTCGGAGACGATTTTTTCTGTACTTCTTCATACTTAACAATACATTTGCACTTATAATGAAGTGTGTTCGACCGAAATATTTAATGTCTTCTTTCGGCGGCATGCCCGTAACAGTACATCAAATAGAAAAAACAGAACTGCTCCCTGGAATGCATACTCCGTACCAGAAACGTGGTTTTTATTTCGATTTTTTCTGTTTAATTTTGAAGATGATATTCACAGCACACGGCCTATCCTGTCTCCCTCACTCCCTCAGGGGTAATGGTGCTCAGCTACTGAACCGGAGGAGGCAGGTTCGATCTCGGCCGTGGCGCTCGCGTTTCAATAGAGGCGATATGATAGAGGCTTTGTAATGTGCGATGTCAGCGCATGTTAAAGAACCCCAGGCTGTCGAAGTTACCCGTAGCTATTCACTACTGTGTCACTCATAGCCTGAGCCGCTATGGGACGTTGAATCCCGTGAACCAATCTAACCCAACCTTTTTTCTTTTTGTGTAGTCTAAGCAGCTCAAAGTGGCATTTATTTTGATTATTTACGTATCGCTTTACCCCTAACGCCATTCAATTGTTTTAGAGGGGCGTGGAGGGATTTGCGACGTAGGAAGTACAACACACTCGCAGACAGCAAATATGAACCACTAACAATGTTGTGCAGTTAAAATTAGCAAACCCAGAAGTAGCACGGAAGCAATACGAACCAGCTTAGTCTAAAAACATACAGAAGCATTATAATAATAGTCCGGTGACTTTCTCTAATCATTTATGGTTTTCGAATATAAGTGCGTTTTCATCAGATTACTTGCGCATTAGATTTAGTGTACTTTCAATGAATTGTCCCTTTTTGTTGGCGCCTAGTCTGACTAAAGGAAACAGTGATTACTTTCACTAGCGGTTTTATAGCGATGAATATTGTCAGAGTATCACAACCTAATGATCTACGTGCGCTTCTGAAGTGTGCCGTTCAATAGAGCTCTTTGCTGATGTCACAATTAAATGTATGCTGTAATTTCTCAAAGAAAGGGCAAAGCTAAATATTTTACCTGTCGACATTTGTCAAAATCATTTTTCATCTTTGCGGTTCCTACTGCCCGCACATACTCTAGAATTCATCTCACGTTAGAACGGAATACCAAGTTTAACTGTTTAAAGAAACCAAACAGCATTTCTTCGAAAGAAGCGAGAGACCCAACCTGCCTTTATGGTTATATGATTTCAGTTGCAATGCCAAGACAACTACGTGGTTAGGTAGCCGACTATTCTGATTCGATGGCGGACAATAAATTTGTTGTAGAATACGGCAAACAATGTTAAGCATCCCTGATTTTTACTGAAACTTATGTTATTATTTTCTTAAAAGTTCATATTCATGAGCCAGTTAACACACCATCCAGCTTTCCTGTTTAGGTGACACAGGAAATCATTATGATCTGCAGTATTTGTATTTTTCCGGTATGAAACAAAAACGTCGGCGAATACTATAAAAGAAGCAGATAGACAGGAAAAAATGCCGGCTTCAAAAATACACATGAGAAGAACGGTTGGCAGTTCAGGCGCTTCCACTGAAGTTTTCCCGAATGCCTTGCTTACATCGCCCGTTACTTGCTCGCTTGTGCGGCTTGTTCCTCGAGTTGCCGCTATTCGCCGCTCATTGCGTTTTTCTCTCACTAGTCGAATAAGCGACGAATGTATAAGAAGAAACAAGGTTAAATATGTATTTTCAGTGCATGTCGGAATCCTGCAGACAATGCCATCATAGCCACGCAAGCCTATCGCACTTTAAATAGGGACGCCCCTCGCAAAGTTTTCTGTTTTCTTTGGGAACTGACTGTCGTTGCAGACGCGCGGCATAGGTTATAGCCGTGGGGCTCTACGCGTTCAGTGAGTGCTGCCTGTGCATTCCAGATTTCCCGCGGGAGAGGTTAAGCGAAGCCCCGGGACTGTAAAGTGGACTTCGTACGAAAGGCAATAAGGAGGGACTTCTTCCGATCACGCAGACCGGCCAGAGGGTTGATCCCGGCTGCGGCAATGGCATAGTTTTTTCAGTTTTTTATTATCATGGCTTTACTTTTGAAGCTGACACTCAGTGTTGCCGAGCTTCAGTGCCAGTTTAACAACCGCACATTTCATGGCCAGACTCACGTCCTCTTGAGCGTACACGACAGTCGCTTCCAATCGCGGTTCGTCGGTCAGGTTTGCACGAGTTGGTTACCTATTATCGACTTATCAATGGTTTTTGTCTTCTTAGGAGATCGGTGGTACCAGCCTGAAACCCAGACTGCAGCGAACTTTTACTTCTGCTGAGCCAACGACTCTCCTGACCTTATTTGTAGTTTCGACTGTTATTCTTTGCCCATGTACTTTCTCGCGCGCAGATCTGGCCGTTTGTTTTCGTCTATGGTTGCTTTTTGTACTACTATTACCTGTGTTTTTTGTTTCTTAAACTTCACTAGGCCGTTGTTCTCGTAACAATGATGCTCCTGAATGTTTTGTCTTTCCCAGTTCCAGTTTTTATAATCATGTTAGGAAAACACGATATCTCCAGTCGTGTTATGCGCTTTGCCATATGGTACCACAGCTACAACCGGATCACAATGTTTTCTGCCCAGAAGAGCGGCACGCTTGCATCTGATAATGCAGTGTTATCCGCTCAATAGTACTGTATGGTCGCTTGCTCTTCCTCAGATTTGCAATAAACCGACAGAAATTGCTTATTTGCATCCTTTATTACGGTTACAAAAGGTTTCCTGCGCAGTTCTTGTTGTAACCAGGCAAGTACTTCTGCTATTGTCGTTGTGTGCGTGCAATTTTGACAGTATACTAATGACAAAGCACAATAACCCCTAACTCATCGCTGTAATTTCATTTCACTTATGCTGGCGCTTAAACCTACATTTCAAAGGACCTGAACAAAGATATTTCTTTTCCGTTATTTGAAGAAAACCATTGTTTTTCCGATAGGCTGCTTCATTTAACGGCTCTTTTTTATAGTCTTTCTTTGCATGAATTGTCTCTCTTTTGCTCTTTTTGATAGAAAAAAGTTTCAGCATTGCATTGACGATGCTTAATGAAGCAAATTGATAGGCTCAACGCTGCCACATCGCTTCCTCGCCAAAATTAACTTCTCCAAACAAGACCAAGAGAGAGGATCGGACTGCTCTAAATAAAATATTGCTCTTAGAAAGTGCTGCATTTTCCATGCTGAAATGTTTCTGGAAGCAGAAAGTAGCAGCTGCCAAGCAGTCATCTAGGTAGGGATTTCCTCAGTTGAGTCTGTTTAAATACTTGCCTTGTGATTTTTGCGCAGTCGTGTAATATTTCTATTAATGACTATTTTAAAGGTTGTCAGTTGCGCGCACCAAGTGTATATGAGAAAAAGAATTACGGTTTTGAGGGCTCGGGGTAAAAAAGTTCATTTTCTTGCGACCTGCCAGCAATATGAAATGATTTCAAGGGAAACTTCCTTTGTGCGAAGCTATGGCTTGCAGTTCGGGGATTCAGTCTTGCTGGGGCTAAAGCCTAAACAAGAAGCACGCTGGTTTATTCTGAAAAGTGTGCATACGCAAAGAGGAAATCCTGAGTTGAAAAAGGTTGTACGATATATGCGCTCACCTTTGCGTACCCTCTCTACTTTGTATTAAAACCTTCACATTATAGTCGTTGTTTTATTCAGGACATTTTGGTCTTCTTGATGTGCGCTTAGTCTGCGTACTAAATGGAAAGCTTGATCAAATCCATTAAAATTACTTCATTTTCATCGTCATTCCCAAAATTAACCTTCACTTTAAAAGCATTGCTTTACTGTTACCTCTCGTACATTTTACATCAACTCACTGGGTTTGAAGAAATTGTGCAAAATGCGGATGTGTATAAAATTGTCGCATTAAGACCACATCTGGAATTTAATCTGCCCGCTATGTTGTGATTTACAATTTGTAAACACAACACTAGGCGCCAGTATATTAATACGAAGTTTAATTCTTTGACGCAAGGTTATCGCCTATACAAGACCGCAAGTGCATCCTAAGACATTCACTGGACGAGCGGTTTCAACATATGCAGATTAGGTTCTTAACTGCCCACATATACCTATGCACGAAGTGATTATTCGCGCTCATGGTTCAGAAGTAGGGCATGGTTATGCAGAAATTTTGCCTATGTAAGCAGCAACTTAAACAGCTTGTAGGATGCTACAGGACCTAAGTGTATTAAAAAATAAACGGTCTACATAAAGAGAGAGGTTATAGGTTCCCCAATTTGTGCGCACTGTTCGTGCATGACTAGATTCGACCCTTTGTTAGCTCTCAGGTTCTCCGGAAATACACCTTAAAAAGTGATCCTCATCTTGTCACTATACCCACATTCCTTAACCTTGCGCTGTGCATTAATTTTCGCTTACCTGGAGGATAGCAAAGCAGCTGGGTGCAATTTCAGCATATTTATCCAGATGTTAGCAGTACTACTTCGAAGAATACACTTCCTTTGACGTGGGTGCAGATCACAAGTTGCCAGTATTGTGCAATTACTGGAACCTCAGTTTATGAGCATTAGTCATAACCTGCACAAGGGTACGCGTGTTGCCTTCTTACAGACCACTGGAAGTATTCTTTAGCCACAATTGTCGCCAGTGCATGCCGTCCACCTCAAAGACCGGACAGTCTAGCACTCGTAAAAGCGCTCTTATTAGGTGTGTAAGAGCATTCTATGAAATACTTGTCTTTTTAATAACAGGACTCAAAATCCAATACCGCACGTACACTATCACTCACTGTTCCATATACATAGAAATATTTTATTAAAATTCAACAGTACAGGTATAGGTGTATTTAGTGCTCCTGACTGTTATTGTCACAATCACTGCTGTCCCGAATGCGGTCTAAAACGTGGCTCATTCTTCACTACTCGATTTGTGCTGCGAGTCTATCGTCAGCCTGCCGAAACCTGGTTAATCGACATGATTTCTGATAATGTCGTTTTCATCTGCGCCTCAGAATTTAAATAATGCGTTATGACTGCGTGGGCCTTAGGGGTGGTGGTGTACTTTCTGCCATTAAGAAAGAGGTCACTGCTATGATGATTCAAGTACGTCCTGCCTGCAGTCAGTATGGATCCGCTTTAAATCTGGCCCTGCTGATGTCGTTATTGGTGTAATCTCCAGCCTCCTGGTATGAACGCTTAGTTATGAAGCGAATTCTGTGGAATGCTAACGAACATAATGGTCGATTTCCAAATTCGAGTTTTTTGTGTATAGGCGATTTTAATAATCAAGCTATTAACTTGTCCCAATTAACAGCTCCTACCAGTGATCCAGAAGATCAGGCTTTCCTCCAGTCTTGTCTGGGTTTCTTCTTGCAACAACCTGTTTCTGATCCGACGCGTCTTTCCGCCATTTCGGCTTATGTTCTCGATTTTATCCTAACCAATTTACCTAACTCCATTTTCATTCAAATTAGCCTTTTCGTTGACGGTTGTGAAATATATTGTAAAATTTATTCCAATGATCATTACCAAGCCCTTCAGTCTAACCTCGATTCAATAGCGGCATGGTGCTCCACTTGACTCATGTATCTAAGCCTTTCGACAACAAAAGTTATGTAGTTTACAAACCGAATGTCTCGAATTAAAACAGCGTACTCCTTAATTAACGTTCCAGCTGATTTAGTAGCCAAGTATAAATACCTCGGACTTCACTTTCATCCATAGCTAATAAGGAGCAACCATGTTATCTTTATTCTTGCGTCCGCTAATTGGTCATTAGGTATCTTAAAACATTACTTAAAGCATGCTCCTTCCTAACTCCGAACACGTGCTTTTCACCACTCTAATTCAACCTGAAATTGAATATGCTTGGGTTACTTGCTATCCTGAAGAAAACTTTATCAATATCATGGAATCATTGCAGAGTGCGTTTTCCTTTTGTTTTGTAAGATTATTCACGTCATAATATTATCACTGCTTTGTAGAAATGCGCAGCTCTTTAGGAATTGCGTATCCACGTAAAAATTACACGATTATCACTTTCTTACAGGCTGTGTCAGCCCTTCACAGTGATATTCTGCGCTTGCCTTCTTCTATTTTCGAACGACGCGACCATCACTTTGAAGCTAGGCGTTTCTCGTGTCGCATATTCAACTACGCACCTTCATTCACATCACGCACAATAACTGACTGGAACGCTCTGCCTTCACATTTGTTAACTGCCCCTGATCCCTAAAGATTTTACGGTCTCATGTCTAACATAACTAGTGCTTAAATTCTTGCGCAATTTGCAGCAATGTCAATGCATTGTGTTCAGTTCGCGTTGTATTTCTGATTATAATGTTTTATGCTGCTATTTGTATTAATTTTTATTAGCTGATATCAATATTTTACTGCATGCTGCTCTCCTATTTCTTTTGTTTCTCTCATTTTTGTTTTATCTTTATCATTTTAACGGTGAGATATAAACAGTTAGCATTTTAATCCAATGGCACGTTATGTTTTATTATTGATAATTTTGATTTATTGCCTGCACTTTATTATGTAATACCTTAAGACATGGGGGTCCATAGGGGTGTTTAGTGCAAAAAAACTCTAATGGCAAGACACCCCTCACAAGCGGGTCCCTCCCTTCTTCATGCTATGAGGTAGAGGAGAGGCCATTAAAATCTCTGTTGGTGAGGACGCAGCCTGAAATAATCCTCTACACTAGTTATCGCCGGGTCAGCTCGACTTACCTGACACTTAAAACCCACCCTCGCCTTCTGAGGCGGGCTGGCTTTATATTTAATCATTCAGTAATCTCCAGTATGCACAATGAAGCCTTGATTCCGAAAAACTGGAGGGTGTGCATCATTCCTAACGTATTTACGTTCACATTCTTCTCCCGTGCAGCGTCTACATTGTAAACGCCGGAAAAAAAGCTACGAGCTCAAACTCGTACCCCTTTTTCGTCACGCCTTTCATGCCTTTTGACTCCTCCATCCCAGTTATGCGAGCCGCTGCCCGCCACCGTTTTCGTGCAGGCCCTACGTTTTGAAACGTGATTAAAGGTTGCCTCGACCGGCAAATGAATCGTTGATATTTCATTTAGCTTGGCTGTTTTCTGAATTCCGCTCGTGTGCACATGAACTCTCTCTGCATACTCCAGGTAGAGTATGCGGTTATGAGCAACGATGGCTACGCTACTGCGATGCCGAAGAACTTCACCAAGCACTGATTGGCGCAAATTCACGCCGCTCAAGCTGTATTATAGCTTCGCCTGTGGTTGATAGTGTGCCCTGTTTCATTGAAATATTTCTAATTTCAGCTTCTTCGTTGTTTTGTTAACCTTTGCAGCAGCGCTAGGCAAGGTTCGCTGCTTGGAAGAAAGAACTTGTGAAAAAATACCGCCAAACCATGAAAACTACAAGGAAGAACGAAGACGAGACACAGGCACCTTCGTTCTTTCTGAGGTTTGCATGGTTGGGCGCTATCTTTTAACCAATTCACGCATTCACCAACTAGCCCAAAAGAGGCGTTGATTGGAAGAATGACCCCTTTGCCTGCGTTCCTCGGGCTTCATTTGAAGGAAACAATAGATTTTCGTAGGAACTGATGCGGCGAATCTCCGAGGGCAGACGGCGTTTGCCTTTCGCTTAACACTGACCACTTTCCTATTGCGTCTGAATTTGATTTCGCCGACACTTTTCTCTCCGCTTTCGCATTAGATTCAGGCTGCTGGAAGCTTCTGGAGGGAAGAGAGAGGTTCGGCCCTTCTGCAAGGGTGTGGCGGGCTACCGTGATGGGCTTTTGGATGGGGGAGTTCGGTGCTTGGTGGCGCTTCTGAAGGGTGTGGGTGGGTGGAATGAAGCCTTTGGTCTGGTCGATGGAGTTGTCTAGAGTGTGGAGGTGGATGTGTGAATGGCTGATGGGTTCTGGCCAATAGAGGTGGGTGCAACACGAAGAAGGAGTAGGGTACAGCGCAGTGTGACGCAAGAGAGCGGTCTTGAGCTGGACTTTTCGACAGTGGAGATCTCCGGCGGGTGGAGGTGAGTGAGGGTGCAGTTTAGAATATGACACTTCTGGATGTCGAGGGCTTCACTCTTTCCTCTATTTTCACATGCCCTCGCCTTGAGTTTGCAGAATTGCACTAATATTACTGTTCTTTCAGTAAAACTGAACGATTTCTGAAGGACTACATCATTACTGTAATCAGCATGCGGTCTCCCCCAACTCGTGCTTGTGCATTCTGTCAGGCAGCACCTCATATTTAAAGTAACCTATGCGGCGACTAATAATGTGCGGGCCGAAGTATCGTTTCATGAGTTTCACCCACAGTCTGCGACTGCGTACCGATGTACACACTAAGACCTTGTCTCCAGGCTGAAAATGGACGTCACGTGGGCGGAGATTGCACAGACGAGCGTCGGTGTGCTGTTAGTGTTGTATGCGGACTCTCGCTAGTTGCTGAACTTCCTCCGCTCGCTTGCGAGCTACTCGGGCATGATCGGCTACGTCGACAGGCGGCTCGTGAGGCATCATAGCATCATGCATGCATCGTTTTGACTTGTTTGTCATGCACCGGCTGGAAAGGAGACATACTTGACTCCTGGAAAGCAGATTTAAAGGCGAGTCTAACATAGGGCAGTACCTCGTCCCAGTTTCTATGGGCTACGTCCACGTACATGTCGACCATATAGCCCATAGTTTTGTTCAGCTTCTCGGTCAGCCCCTTAGCTTGCGGATGGCACGCAGTAGTTCAGAGGTGGCTGATACAGCTTAGACACAGGACCTCCTATGTGAGCTGTGCCGTAAATGCAGCCCCACGGCGAGAGATAAGATTGGCAGGCGCACTGTGACGGAGGAGAGCCCTCTGATTAAAAAGTTACCAGACTCAACAGCTGCTGCCGACGAAAGTGTTGGGGACTCCGCGTATCGGCCTGGTAGTCCATTGCTATGATAATTATCTTTTGGCCGACTGCGACGTTGGAAGTGGGCGGAGAAAATCCATTCTAATTATGTGAACCTGAGCAGGTAATCGTTCGATTGGCTGCAGAAGACCAGCCGGTCGTGTGGGCGGTTGCTACGGCCTTTGGCACGCTGTTTCCTTGTCGTTTCTGTAGTCGAGTACACATTGTGTGTTGGTTTCCGTACACACCAAAATGCATAAACGATTTGGAACGTGCTGAGCAGAAAGTAGCCAGGTTTATTTTCAACAAATATCGACGTTACAACTCTCCAACCAAACTCTTGAGCAACGCAAGTCTCGCCACTATTAATAACCAGGCTAGAATGTTGGAAGTCCTCCAGATGTCGCTTTTCCTGCGTCCTAGCATCTCAGGTTGTTTATCAGACTGAGGCAGGCACTCGAGAGTCCAGGGCCGGAATCGGCAGTGCGCTGGTACTGGCGACTGGCGACAGGCGGATGGCGGCTGCATAGCTTACAGCTGGTTGGTCGGCTGCAGCCACATTTGAGACGACTTGTGGTGCAAGCACGTGTCGCAGTTCGTCCCGACCAGCCGCCGTGAAGGAGGCAGGTGCAGGCAGCTGAGGAGCTACGAAGATCCTTTTCAGCTCCACGAGGGCGACTTCGTGGATTATTTTGCGAACATTAGAGAGGCTAATACCGCCTAGACCCGACGAAGTAAAGCTTGAAACTGCAGGAAAGGCGCTCATTAGCTGAAACTGGCTTGTTCTCGTGGTCAATGCGCGTTTGATGGTAGTCGGTTCGCACACAACTTCAGCTACTATGGTTCGAGGATTACGTCTGAGGCCTCCACAGAAGTCATTCCGGACACCAGTCATCAAGGCCTGCAAATTTTTTCTTCAGTAACCCGAGGGTCAGCGCAGGCACTCAGAGTCAGCACGTCTTCGACAAAGCTTCTGACGCTCTCGGCTGAGCCATGGATACGAGCCAAGAAAACATCTTCAGGATGCTATCGTTGGTGCTGGTTCGCGAACGTGCATACCATTCCTTTTTGCACGTGTCTCATGACAGCAAATCTTCATGATTATCGAACAGTAATAAGCGGTTACAACCAAGGAGAAGTAGACGTTCTGGGGGTATTAATCTTATCTCCACCCTTTAGATCGAGCTACCCGCCCATAATGCTGAACCCAGTCCTCAACGCAAGGCCATCGCCACAAAGCAGAGCGACAGTTTTTGGGGTTTCAGGCACATAGACGATTATCAACGTAGTTGCTGGGTCGCCTTTGCTGCGACTGGGAAGCCATGGTTGCGTTTGTCCTAGATGTCCTCGGACCCTTGAGCAAGAGTCCAAATGCCGCCGCTAGGACTTGTTGATGTCGGCTAGCGCGAGTCTTATTTTAAGGCCAGGGCTCCAAGAAAAGCCGACTGCCAGGGCTTACAATCGTGCTCGAATCACGAGGCAGGGTGCGTTGCATGAGCTTCATGCCCAGCACCTGCTCCGAATGGGACGGCTCGGCGCAGAGGCGGGCGGCGAGAACAGTTCATAGAACAGTTCAGCAATCTCCTGCAGCAACGTTGTCATCGGCACGCCACAATTGCTCTACGTTCAGTCGCTTCAATATTACCAACCAGGAGGGCTTTGAAATCAACTAAATATGGAGAATATTGATCGCCTTGACATGTGTGAATGCTGTGCGCTGGCACACTTCTCAGCGGATATAGACGGTCAGTCGACGGATGGGCTATACAGAGTGGTTTATTGAAGATTTACTGCAGAAATCTATAGACCATGTGTACACCTGTGTCTACTAAACGTCAGTAGCGTTTATAGTGTTTCGACTATCTATTGACAAATGTCTGCAAAGAGGGCATGGCTATAAATCTGCAGATTTTCCTGCGAATTTCGGTGTACCTGTTTCAATTAGGCTTTTTTGACTTCGGTCTCTAGAGTTTATAAAAGGGTGCATTTCTAGTTTATAGGATTTGTCTCATAGACAGTCTATACACTTTGTTCACTGAAGGCTATGGAGAATCGGAACACTACCTGATTAAATTTTTCTAATGGCGCACTCCAGAATAAAGAACTCGAAAAATGGCAGCAACTCACATTAAGATATCTTTATGAGCATAACCTGGTTTTAAACTTTCTTTTACTGCAGTTAATCTCCAATGCATTCATATCCGCACTGAAAGGCTATGCTCCTTCAGGTGTCAGATCTCATACACACCGCTGAAGATAGACTTGAAACATTTACGCCTTTGTGATGTCCTTCCGCGAAGGTATCCTTTTGTGACCTGCACCCTTCCTGTTGGCCGGGTTCTTCCGCACTCCGCACAGAGATATGAGAAAACCTCGCCGTCTCTAAAGAGAAGTTTTAAGGTTATGTACATCGCATTCCCGTGTCAGGCCCAGCAGGTAACTTTCCCGATGGTCGTTTCAGTTTAACCTATATATCGCAGTTGGCCATGTAATTTATACGCGCGGATTCAGTACACGCAACTTAAAAACACGGAAATAGAGGCCGAAAATGATATTAATCCTGAAATATGGACGAATTTCTCCTTTGCTTATGTCGCCGCAGATTGCTGTGTTACCATAACCTGAGTGTCGCAATGTTTTTCTCTTGTACCTAGGCAAAATGCGATGTAAACAAAGAACCGTATTGGGGCAAGCGAGAGCATAGCCAAATTAAAAAAAACTATAGGTCACTCTTATTCTCCACCATAAGTGCATGTCGCCATAAGATAATTGGGTTACTACCCAATGACGGGAGTGGTCATTCGCTGCTTTAGAAACATAGGTCCCTAGGAGCCATCACAAATTTCTTGGCACAGTGGTGAAGCTGCAAACCGAGGCGCCACTGCCTTGCAATGGCAAGAGTTGCCACCGGTGAAGCTTGTATTATCCTCGTTGCTCTTCCCTATATAATTCTCCCGACTAATCATTAATATAAGTGCCGCCTGCCACGGTGAGCAGTTCGCCCAAAATATGGTGGTTATGTTGTGGTGACGTCACACGGTCACGAGACATGGTTTGCTCACCTGTTTCTTCTCTGGGGATTTTCCGCGGACATCGCCGATGACGACGACGACGTGTTTTCCGATTAACAAGGTCCTCAGCTTTATTGCTTTAGTACCAGTTAGCTTCCGCTATGGTTGCTGTTACTAAGCTAAAATATTTTGCAGAGATTGAATGCGAGGTAATAAATGTTAAAGGTTTTTCTATGCCATTCTCGGATTCTTTGTAACCTTCCATTGCTTAAGCGCAAGATATGTTGTTATTTGGCGTTGCCTTGCCGTTCTTCAAGATCCGCAACAAAAGCGGCCGGTAAACTGTGCCGGAAAGATTCGGGCCTCCATTTAGGTTTTTCTGGTTTTCTTTCGAGTTGCTCATTTAGTTAATCTTAAATTCGGTGTTGCTTGCAGAGCACCGGCGTGGGTGTAGTCATTCAAAGTTTTGAGTGAATTTTCCAGCGTACATTTGAACTTGTGACGGTCACTATTCGGATTTGGGACAAAAGCGTTAAGATAAAAATGTTATAAGAATTAAAATATTTATGCTGCCAAGCCGATTCGCCACGCCACCTCTTTTCCGCTCCGCATGTCGTGTGTGGCTTACTAGCGTTTTGAACTGCAGAAAATTAAGATTTGGGCTGTTCGATGCAGGAGGCTTTTGTTGCCATCACCGCGCATTCTTTATTGAAGTAACCATGATTTAAAATCTCAGTTCTCTTTTAAGTATTTAATGATTTTAGTGCCTGTTCACGGCAAACTAAGTCAGCTAAACGCGCAGCCGAACTAGAGGCTCATTATGAAGCACAACCTATACAAATTTGTTGGAATCCCATCTTGGGCCAAGCAGTAACATGCAATATTCTGAAAATAAATAAATAAACGACGTGCTCTAACTAGCCCCAATAAGCCCTCTTTTCTCCAAAACACTGCGAAACGTTTCGGCCGAATGGCATCCAGGGGAAAAAAAAACTAATGTAGTACAGCCTCATTTCGGATTAAAATGAACGGCGCCTCATGCAAGACACCTTTTTTCAATGCTTTTTTCAATCGACCATAAAACAGCCTTTAGTGTTGTGTCGTGGTAACCTCTGGAGCCGCGTGTTGGAAAAAAGATTTTCTCACGCATGACCAATACTTCCTGAGAGCGAATTTTTTATCAGGCACGTGCCAGCAGATGATTGGAGGGCGCGTCGAAACGAGAAACCAGCTTGCCCTCATTTCGCTTAACGAAATACGGACTGCTCTCAATTCCTAAAATAGTAAAAAAAATAACACGTTGGTTTCGAATTATAAAGAGACCGAATTGAACTAAAGGAAACCCCATGCTGATTTGAACGTTCTTGTAAGCCTTCATGCAGTAGATGGAAGAACCAACTGGTAGTGAAAAGAGGACCAGAAGCTTTGTTCCGCCTTAGCGCCTTTCTCGGCCCACCTGCTCCAGCTCTACTTATTAAATTATGTTCTCGGTCATTTGAACTACTGACCTGAGACACTGCTGATCACTTGTCTATGTTCTAATGGCTTCGCCATAAAGTGTTTACGAAGCTAGACAAATTTAGCCTACATGTTATCGCATCGAATCCAAAAAATAAATGGAGGACACATAGATGACAAGCCCTTATTTTTGCATTCTTCTCAGGATAGTTAAGAAAAGTAAGAACACGTTTTGAAAAAAAAAGAAGACCAGTTTTTGAAAACGTATCTGCCGACAAAGGGTAAGGCTGGTGCCCGTTTTTGGGACAGAGAGGAAAGAAAAAGCGTTCCGTGAAGACAAAGTCCCTGCCTCCTAAGAGGGTCTGCCTGTTGCGAAATGAGTATTTAATTGTTGGTCCCGGCATAGGCTCGCGCCGGGCGAGGTTACCTTGGCGCAGAAACTAAGAGCCTAATCAATCTTTCACGGTCTCTAAAGTTATCTGGAACAACGCACAGCGAAAGATAGCAGTTAGTAACAGGCTTGATAACATCAAAAATCAAGTTGAAAAGGCAATAGGTGAACGGGAGACGAGGTTGCGCTGTGAACAGTGAGAATAGGAAATAAAGAAAGGGTGTTGCTGTCTCAAGACTTGTATATAATGATAGCAAGAAACGAGTACGAGCGACGGAATAGCGGCAAAAGCGCTGCTGCTTTCATATCCTTTCAGCAAGAAGTCGCAGCGAAAAAGTTTCTAAAGAGAGGCCTATGCACACATAAACAAACAAGACGAAAAAAAGACCTTCTAAACTAATTTTATGGCTTAGATTGGTAAAGCTTCAGCAGACAGGCATGAGCAAGGCCACAATCACTGCCTCTTGCGGATAAAGGAGAGTATAAGGGATGTGAGAGCACAGATTGAAATATGAGGCGCCCGTCGCTACAACCAAGTCTGCGAAAGCGATGAGGCTAGTTCTTAGCGGCAAGTACCGCTGTAACAAGAGCCCCTATATTCCAGTCCCGAAGGTCCAGGAGGGCCCCATATCAATATCAGCGGGGCAGCCGTGGACGGCTCCTATATACCACGGCTGGCAGGTGGCGTGTAACGCTGCTATATTCGGATACAACTCAAAAACGAAGCAGCGATTCCCCTCAAATGATCCCCCTCCAACCAATGGCGTTGGCCTACTGCCATGACGTCGCGATCAACCTCATTGTACCTACGACTTCATCTGCTGGCAGTTCCTGAAGACGCCGTTATATTAATCAAGAATAAGTTGCTTGGTGACAGTGCTATGTGCCCGCTAGAGTTGAACAGTAAAATGAGCCACTTATTTTACAACTTAATTAGCGTGCTACCGAAGTTAAAGTAATGGAAGTGTTAACGAATGCACGATGTTGGGGAAGTTTAGTATAAGGGATATGACAGCATATGGCAGTCAGGCCATGGTAGAGTAAAAAAAATATATCTCTTGACAGGTAAAGTTAACTGTCGCGCATTTACTTCGTGGAGTTGTCAGAACTTCACGGTGGACAGAAAAACGGAGTAGGGAGAGAGAGTGCTTCAAGGAGCCCGCCTTTGCAAAATTGTCTACCTCGACGCCCTGAAGCTTTACCGCTGCGCGCCAATTTCTGGAAAGGTCTGCGCCGAGCGGTGTGCTTTAAGTATTCGTAGGGAATCAGGGCGGTCACTTGCGTGATGCTCGAAGTAGTTACTTCGTAAAGGGAAGATTCATTGTGCGGCATCTTCACTGCACCTCTCCGGCACGCGCTTCGGGTGCTGTTAACGACCCACCATGTAGCAGTTTCTTGAAAATCACCGAGACCACGAGATGAGCTGCATATGTCGATGCTCAATCGTCTCCCCTTCATGTGGGTACTGATTAGTGCACTCAAGTTGTGATACGATACGGCACTGACGTCTACGTTGCAATTGTAAATTACCACAAATAAAAAAATTAGGCAGTGGCTTAGCTCTGGTTAAGCCTGGATATACAAGCGAAAAGCTTCAGTTATGTTTGGTTTGACGTCATGGTTATGCTTCGTAGCTTAGCTGGTATTAGATACATTGTATATCTATAAGCGTAGACTTGGTTACTCAATGGCATATGTTTACGAGTAATTCTCAGAAGCGACAGTATTAAACTTCTTTATATATTATTCTTGGACACATTGTCTTGCAGTTTCTCTACAGCCATAAAGACAGCCCGGTGATCCGAGTAGTAGCAAGCGACTGTCTCTATGGTAGTTACAGAGCATGTAGAATGCACAGTTTGTCTTTGGTATACAAGGTCTATAGTGGTCCCCCATTGAGTTGTCTGTCACACATCACAAACGTGGCCGAAAGAGTTGTTCACAAAGTCTGTCGTAAACACCCCGGTCGTACTCGCACTTTCACTAAGTCGTACCATGTGGTCGTTGTAACGGGGAGTCTTGGGATTTTCCTCTTCTGACTCTCTTGTTTCTCTTCCTCACTCGCTTGGTTGCTGCTAGCTGAAGATGCGGCCAAGACATGTTTTCGGCTTCTTTCCGACTTCGTTTAGCAAGGCGTATTTCCCGTTGTTCAGGCGTTTCGGCTGCACGTTTAGCTTTGGCTTTATCATTTTTCGCTGTTGTGCAGCCAACTCTCAAGCGAGTACTTCTGGATCGGACGAATTTAGTTTCGCAGCTTTTCTGCGTAGTCTAGCAGCAGCCGCACTCCTTCCCTTCTATGTCTAGTGCGCACGCCTATTCCCTGGCAAGCGCATTACATAGCCTCCTTGCGCATGCACATGACGACATGTGCAGTAGGCGCGGCTGTACCGAAAGGTCAGGCGACGGAGTCGGCGGCGGCGACGGCTGCGGCAGCGGCGAGGAGCGATCACCTGCGCGGCGCGTGACGTCACTCGTTTTCGCGCATGCGCACAACTAACCAGTTCGGCTCACGCAAAGCTCGGCTCTGAACCGCGTAGTGAAGCTTTTCACTTCAAAACGCTCCTGCTTCCTCTTCTGGTATCCTCTTGCCATCTTCGTTATTTTGAGACGAGAAAAGTAGGCACACTGTTTGTGTGGCGATGGTAATGCCAGGGTTAAGGCTTGTTTTGTCTCATAACAGCAATTCATATTGACCGAAAAGGAACTGCGAAGCGCATGCATTAAGTATAAACGACCAGACTGCCCTTTCAAAAATTTCATTAGACTGTCTACAGACTGTCAGTACACTTCAGTCTATAAGGACTATAAAATCTCTGTAGACACACCATAGAGAACAGTCTATAGGCACTACGAATTCTATAGGCAGTTTGTAGACTATGAATAGACAAAAAGAAATATCGATAGGAAGAAAACAGTCAACAAGAAAACCATAGACTGTCTATAGGCCATTTTTTAAGGCGTTGCACGCTCAAAATCATGTTACCTCGCTAAATATACATGCATACAACTCGTATTTTAACCCGAAGAGCAGTCCTACAACTTCTTGTGTCAAGCTTTTATATGCTGCATTTTTGATACAGCATTGCTCTGACGGGCGCTATGGCAATTTCATACGAAGCCCGCCTCCAGTATAACTTCTACGGTGTTTGATATATGTTTCATATAAGACCTAAAAGCAGAATCTCCACTTGCATTATTGTAGCTCGTTCTCAATCTTGTTGCAACAAGGAATGCACCATGATACCACTGATGAGCATAAGATGGATGATTTCGTTCCTGGAAGCTTGTCGCACACAGGGCACACTTTTGAGCCGCATTCGTTCTGGTGAAACCTCTTGGCCTTCTTTTCAGTAATTGCCAGAGTCTGTTTTATCAAGAGTATGTGAAATAGCCTTATTTTATTCACCACAATGGCTACTCAATTATTCAAGTTCCCTGAATGTCAGAGTAATGCAGCCGCAATGCGTTAGGCAAAATTTTATAATCGCGACTCTCTCGGCCAAGAAATACAAAGCCAGTGAACCCATCCAATGAAAATGTATTGGTGACGCTACCAGTATGCTAATAAATAAGGCAGCGCACATGAAAGCTATGTCGAGAAAAAATGTCTACGATAGCGCAGTGCCAATTGTGAAAGCTCATCGCTTGTTATCAATGCATATTTTAGCCCGAAATATCTGCACCTCCCTCCCCCCTCGTCAGGCATTTAGAGCAGAGGGTTTGGTTTTAAACCGTGCTGTGGAGCATTAAAGGCACCCATGAAGATTTGAACTCCTGCAAGGCAAGAAGTCTGGTCCTAGCTTCTCAGCCTGTCAATACGATTTTCGTCTTTAAGAATGGTGTGAGCGATCCTCATGCAGCTCAAAAGCAGACAGTGTGACCGAAGAGTTTCGACTATTACTGAGTATAAATGTGGGCTACATGCATCCTTCTGTCTGCACAAAACATGTTGCCACTGTCAAAGCTCGGGATGTGCTGCTAGCTCAAGGTAAAATAATGATGCGGGAAGTGCCACACTACTTAACTAAAGAATGCACAGACAACGATACCTAGCGTGTTAGCAACACAAGATTTATGATAGCCGTTTTAGCTTCCTGATTCAGATTTAATTTAGATCACATGAAGTGTGCAATGGAAGGACCAAAATTAGAATAACTGGCCAAAGAACATGAACGAGCATTCATGCAAAATACAAGTACAAAATGCTTCATGAAACATGCAGAAAATACGAGGTCCACACTAACGAAAAAAGTGACAAGCTGATACAAAAAATTCATAATTGATCATTTCATTCACTTACATGATGTATAAATAAACTATAAATACGTAACTGCTTTCAATATAAAGCAGGAAACAAGAGAACCAAAAGAAGAATACACATGGAAGAGCGCACTATCTGAGGTTCACTAGGCCTTGTTTTTTCTGATATAAATTGTGACACATCGTGCCACTCCTTTTCTTCTTAGGCTGCAGTGTGTATCGTCTTTCCTTCCTGCTTCACTGTGTATCTTACCACTGTGTATCTTACCCACCGGTAATGCTGAAATGGGCACAAGCCATTCCCCGGCCTAGTGCTCGGCTGCCTAGGGTGCATGGCATGGGAAAGTAGCCCACGCCTTAAAATCCCTAGCACTGTGTGAGCCTTGAACAGTTGTATCTTTGGCCACGGTGAATTTTTCATGATGCTTCTAAACGAACTGCCGGCAAGCTAACCACGTAAAACTTCAAACGCAGCCATATACGACAACTTTTCAGGAAGATGACTCAGTTCAAATCGGCTAGTTATCTTCAACAATATAAATAACGATTCAGTACAATAAATTAAGATTAACTATAGGCGGTGTTCAATATTCGTGGCACACGCCTGTGCAGAAGTTTCTTCTCGATGTTAGGATATATGTGTGTATTTTTTTTCTTTGATCTTTAATCCACATGAATATTGGAGAGAAAAGAAAAAAATATGAAGCGCGAGAGTAGATATTAACTTTAATTTTGTGCCCAGTACCCCTCGGCTATAAATCCCACGGTGTTATCTCCTCCGTGAGTCATGCATTTCTCGTTTTATATCGGTGTTTCTTCTTTCTGTTCACTTCTTTCTTCCCCAGCATTCAATTTATTTTCGTCCATGAAAAAATTAATCTGCAAAACTCTCTGTGCACCAATTCATGGCAGATGCCGCTGTGTAGATATTTACTTTTGCATTAGGATAACAATAACAACAGGAACAGTACCTCACGCACATACCTATTTGACAAATTCGACGCGCTTTATTCTTTAGTTTTTATTAGCATCATTTCGTGCTCATTTTCTTCAAAGCAATTAATTTACATTCGCCAGTACTTTTAGTCTGGCTGTCCTTTGCTCGGGCGTATGAACCAACCAGTTTCTTGGAAGGTGAATGTGTGAATGATTCGGTTTTATTTAAAATCGTTAGCTTGTTCGACTAGGTTGAGGGCGAGGAGTGTTTGGTTGGCATGGAGAAGCGCGAGAGGACTTTGAAGACCCTTGTTCGCGGTGACAAAAACACGTCACATTACACTAGATTAAACTGCTAAAGGCCCATATAGGAACAGTACGCCTTTATGTAAGGTGAGAATGCAAAATGTCGGTAAGAATACGCTTTTGTAGTGCATCTCGCAGCAGCACAACAACGCTAGTGCGAGTAGCCGAAGCACATATGTTGAGGATTCCGTAGCTTCTCTGCATCATGCGTAGTGGGAATAACGACAAGACACAGGAGCACCAGCAGGAGCAGTGCACACCACGTAGACAATATGGTTATCGTCTTACGACTGTGCACCCCTAATCACGGTTTCTGAATCGCTGACTAGGGTTTTTCAAGCCAGATATCTCTTTTTGTGAGACGGGGGTCTCTTTCAGGCGTGAGTTCTCGCTCCGTGGAAGCGAAAAAATACTTTCTTCCTGCCGAACTCTGTCTCTTTTCTTCTACATTTCAACAACTGATAGCAGCAACTGCGCTAAACTTAACGCAAAGATCAACGCTCACTGAATGTCGGTACGGTGTAGGACACGAAAGGGCTCCCACGAACGGAAGAAATCGCCCGGATAGGAATTTAATTACATGCGTCCCATAAAGCGGGTACAGTACGCGTGCTCGTTCAGGGAATGCGGAGAGGCCCATATCAACTTTCCTGCGAAGCTGGTTGCGAACAATTTGAATGTTATGGGAACTTTACCGTACGAAGCGACCTTCAGATAGGAACGCCTTCTGGAAAGAAAGAAAGCGCATATTTTCATCGTAACGGCACAGGCCGGAGATTGTGCATCCTGCTGTTACAAAGATCGCTCTTATGAATTGATTCGAAATATAAACGGTCAATAAATAAACCGAGACATTGAAATCTATTATTCCGCGTTTCTTCGAGATGCAAAGAATTTAAATCCTGTCACGTCACTGCGACGTCACGACCTATCTGCAGTTGTCTTTAAAAAAGGCTCGAAGCATCTACGCATTACTGCTCGTCTTACACCAGTAATAATTACTTATCGACGCTGAATATGAGCGTACAGTTATCAATTATTTCAAATTACGAGAAACACCCTGAGTAGTGTTCACCTAGAAGCATGTTCTCTGTAGTGCAATGGGAACTTATAAGAAAAAGTAAATAGAAATTTGCTGCCAAGTGCGCACTAACGATTGCCTAATTTATTATTTGCACTTGTACTTGCAGCATCATATTTTTAACCCTCATTTACTGCTCAAACAAACAAGCTCTTAATCCACCTATCACAGCAAATAGCTCTATTTCTTCAATACGTACAACTCGGTTATTTTAAGAAGGATGGAAAGTTGGGAGAGTTGGTAGCAGTTCATGGTGGGTGGAACAGCGCGAACAGACGAGAGACAAGAAGAGTAAGACACAGACAAGCGCTGACTCACAGCTAATGGTTTTATTGAGAAGAACATGCATTCTATACCCAAAAAACACGTGACATATCAGTAACATAGTGATTGCTCCGACACTTCCAATGGTTACATCGCTGCACACTTTTCAGCCGCAAGGTACACTCTCATCAACAACGAGCCTTCCCCCCGCCCCCTTACTTTCAGTTCATGAATTATCTAAAAACAAATCCTCCTTATCAACCAGGAACAAGGAAGACTGGCTAACACACTCTGCTTCTCTTTTTCGAAATAAATATGCCTCCATTATTTCCCTGGTTCCTTTGTCTCTGTGGTGAAACAAAATCTTTGTTTTGGTGACCAGGGGGCGGCATTTTTTCTCTTTTTCTTCCTGTTTCCCGCACTCGCAGCAGTGAACTTTTTTGATATTTTTTTGTTGTAGCCTTAGAAGGCATATTTGCAGAAAAGCCTTCGGAAGCCTTCAAGAACTGCTTAAAATGGGTTAATGTAGATTGCAGTGGTGTAAAAGAGCGGGCCGTTTCGCTGCTAAACGAGTGATATCTTGGGTCCTTGGCAACGACGACACTTAAAGTGCAAGGTGATAAGTGAGATTTGTTTTTCTCTGCAAAAACTTATAAAAGCAACATTCCTTTCAGAGTCATCGTTTCGAAAGCAGGGATTTGACAATACTCGGTATCCAGTTACCTGCAAAAGCATTTTTCAAAGTTTGTTGTTGACGATTCATTTAAGGTTGATAAAACAGATAGGTTGACCCAGTTCCTAAAGCTTAGTAATCCGGCGTTGTGTTCAGGTTTCCGTGTCGACATTAAAGACCTATGTTATCCTCGGCCTCACAAAGGCATGTTGGAAGCAGTCAAAAAGAGCATCGCTGAAGAAAATAATGAAGTACGTTTTAAGGGTCAATGCGGGGTATCTTTCGTGATCTTTCTTGAAATATTGTCGTTTTATTTCAAGTCTACATACGTTGGATGGCCAGGTGAAGTGTATGTGCAAAAAAAGGGCATATGTATTGGATCGAAGGCGGCGACCACATTAAGCAATTTTTTTCTAAGTCAAGTGGACAGAGCTATTGACAAGCACATCGATGGACTGGCAATACGCATTTTCAGATTTGTAGACGATTATCTGGTGCTGGTTGAGAAAGTAAACTTCAGCAGGAGGATAGTGCACATCTTGAAGCCCTTTCGCGATAGTACGAAGGAATTGTCATTCACGTTTGAGGTTCCATCAAATGATGCTCTCAGTTTTTAAGCCTCAAATTTTTTTTCAAAAACGACCACGTGTGTTGGGAGTATTCACCAAGGTCCCAGAACCCTGTTTTGAGCTATTCATCAGGGCACTCGAAAATTGTAAAAAACGGAATTGCTATGTCTTGCATTCGCTCTAGCCTCCATAACTCATGTCATTATTGCATTCCAGATAGTGTGCTGTCATAAGTGCGTAGGCTAAGAAGCGCAGGTTTTCCAGACAGTGTTTTTTCATAAACTTGCGAAAAGCTTTTGCGATTGGTAAGGGGGGAATTTCTGAAACCAAAAAGCGAAAAGTTACATAAGAAACTGGCTGTTATTCCGTATGTACACAAGATAGCACACAATTTGAAAAATGTGACTGGACGTTTCGAAGTCGACGTCGTTTTTTCGGCGCCGCATACGTTGATTGGGCAATGCCGAGTCGTTAGCAATCGCCATGAACAAATAATAAGTGTTAAACCGTTCCAATGCCACGAGGCACACAGGTCACGGTTGGTCGATTGTGCCTGCTTAGTTGTTTATGAGCGTCCACTCTCTAATAAGAAAGTTAACATAAGCCAAACCGGGCGTTGCATTAATATGCTTTTGCGGGAACACTTGAATTCAATCTCGGATTCAAGTTATTCCCGTCTGAAAGATAACTGCCGCGAGTGCGGAAAATAGGAAAAGAAAAAGAAAAATGACGCCCCCTGGTCACCAAAACAAAGATTTTGTTTCGCCACAGAGATAAAGACACCAGGGAAATAATGGAGGCATATTTCATTCGAAAAAAAAACAAGCAGAGTGTGCTAGTCAGCATTTCTTGTTTCTGGTGGATAAGGAGGTTTCGTTTTTAGATAATTCATGAACCGAAAGTAATCGGGGGGGGGGGGGGGGAGGCTCGTGATTGATTAGAATGTACCTTGCGGCTGAAAAGTGTGTAGCGATGTAACCATTGGAAGTGCCGGGGCGATCGCTGTGTTACGGATATATCACGTGCTTTTTGGGTATACAATGTAGGTTCTTCTCAATAAAAACATTAGTTGCGAGTCAGCGCTTGTCTGTGTCTTTCTCTTCTCGTCTCTCCTCTGTTCGCGCTCTTCCACTCGCCATGATCGGTTAATTGAGATTCGCGTCGAATGTCCCATGCTCACGAAAACTACCCCTTTGCCTTTCAACCGCAAGCTTTTCTTATTCGGTTCCGAAAGAACTGCTCTGTTTTACAATGCGCTCAGGTCGCTCCTTCCTTTGCTCATAACCGAATCCCGCAGACCATTTGGGGAGGCCTTTCGAGGCCTTGGCTTGCAAGAGATGCCTTGTTTCGCAAACATGACACGAAACCCGACTCTAAACGCGATGGCTTTTTTGTTTTGGTCTCAGCACTCCTCCCCAGCCTTCGTGCAGAGGAAAACACTCACACACTACAGGCCTCGCTGGTTCATGCTAAAGTAAACTACAGTTCCAACAGCAAATGCTGACCGCGACGGTGTCGACAGACGAAGGTTCATCGCGACGGTGCGCATTACGACCCCGGAAGGCAACACCCGCTGGCTTTACGACATATCGTTTCGGAAAGAGCCGGAAGCTAATACCTTCTTTTCGGTGAGTGGACTGAACATAAAAAAGAAAATATGCTCGAAGCATGTGCACCAGAACAAAACGGTTCATCTTCGAGACAGCATCCTGTCTTTACAAGAGGGAGGAAGAAAATGAAAGGAAAAAGACAACCTCCAGGCATTAAGTCTTTATTTGTGGTGCGCCAACGGCTCCTGATCCGGTATAAAGAAGCCGATGACGCTTTATGGGTGTGGAGAAAAGAACCACGTGTGAATAGAGTGGTAGCAGAAGGAAATTAATGTTTCACGCAAAAATAAAAAGGCGTGAGGGGCGCATTCTGAAAGCGGTCTTTCAATGTTAGGAAGAGCGTAATAAGATGGACGAAGGATATTGTAGGTTGTGTATAACCTCTTCATCTCTCGTTCATTTTTCCTCATCGGAGTACATTGTCTTGTGCTTCACTGACGAAAACTCTGGTGAGAAACATTTCAAAATATTCGCTGGCACAAGTTTCAACTGTTCCCAGTCAAGCAGAGGAAATGCACGCGGGTGCTGGAGGCGGCAAGAGCCTATTTTTTAGTCAGCGCGACGACAAAATCGCATACGCATAAAAAACTCGCACAAAAAAAAGAACAAACGTGGACACTCCTGGACCACTAATATTAGTTTGTGCCTAAATATTGCTTTAAACATGAATAGCTCGTTTCGTTTTTCCACATTAACCTTGCACAGCGCATTGTTCTTTACAGAAATCGATACCTCAACTTACTAACGTCTGAGTTGATAAAAATATTTCTCGACTGTGACATTTTCAAACATTTTACTCTATAACCAGACACGCATACATGAATATGATAGTTAGGCCAATCAAAGCTATCAGCAATAACTGACGAGCCGTATGAAGTAGCCATCCCTATTTGTGAAACGCATATGAATTGTCGCAGCATTTTTATTGTTGCCCAGGACAGGGTGAGAGCGCCTTCTAGCCTCTGTCACCTGCACTGAAGAGGCCTTATCCTTCAAGACAGCCATCACTGAGAATAAGCTTTTTCAGAATCACAAAAAACAGCGTAGTTTGCTTACAGCCATGTAGCGAGATTAATGGGGCATCCGTGGAAGTCCTAACCACCTTAGAGGAGGACCTGAGTTGCTCTTAACTAGCTGATATTTGGAACGCGGTTAATGCGTGACAAGCCACGCCGCCGGACGCAAAAGCGCACCCCCTATGCTTTAACTTTTTCACAAAGATTGTCCATTCTGGTCTACGAATTCGCTACATCATTGTTACTTGCCTATACTTCGCATTTTCAGTGACAGATAATTTTCTTGGTTCAGTTCCTTCTCCGCCATTGCTCCCTAAAACGACCTCGCGTGCCTGGGTAAGAAAGAATAAAAGAAAACAGCACATAAACGCTCGAAGTACTAAACAAAAAAATATCGGGAGATAGTGCAAATCTAAGCTTTCGAAAATGTAAAAAATGAAGCTCCCCTCGACAACAGAAAGAAATCTGATGGTGTCAGATTATAGAACAAATTTTTCCTCGGGTGTAAACCAGATGTAATCGTATTCACCACGAACGGTTTGTCTGCCTTGTTTTTCAAATATTTAAAACAAACACGACAGTGGATTACAGATCCTACAACAGGTGTGCATACAAAAGCGTCCATTGTGATTCTCAGGGACGTGAACTTGCAAACCTCATCGCCAGCAACGCAACGCCATACCTGCTTCCCTCACTGCTCATTGCATGCTAGAATTTCTTGAAATGTTATGGTATTGCTTAATTTACTAAACTATAAATATGGTTCCTCAACATATAGCTTAGATTTGCAAGTTTATAAAAATAACGTCGTCATCTTCATTTATACCTTATCATGGCCGCTAGGTGGGCACTCAAAAAGGGGTAACAAAAATGAATGCAAATTGTGGTTATTTCGCTATGGCACACAAGAAAAAAGAGAAAACCTTTAGGCACTATACCTTGCGTGGACGCAAAAGACACAAGCTCGCAGTGCTCATATGTCACTATAATCATAAAAAGACACTTCGAATGTCGAACCGAGATTGAGAGTGAGGGCTAAGAGTTCAGGGTCGTCCTTGTGCGCGAGCGCACGCTATTATCCACATTCTTTGGCTCCCCTTGTACAAAGAGTTATCAGCAATAAGTAGATAAAAAGAACCAGAATATGACCCCTGCCTTGATTTTACTGCTTTCCTTCACGTGTAAGTCGAGTGAAAACTTATATTTTGGTTAAGATGTCGTTTTATACCTCGATCGATGACCTAAGCAATTACGGGCTTTTTTGCTTTCTCTGGGACTTATCATTTCGCCTGTTTTTGGCTAGATGGCCTGTACTCTACACGGGCACGTCCGACATTCTTGAGTCATTGCGTGTTAGCCTGAGAAGGGCATCACTGCGAATGGGTGTGAGCAAAGCCGCATGGCCGCGAAGGTGAAACGGTGTTGCTTTCAATGTTCGCTATCCGTTGATGACGTGAATAGGCGCGATGTCAGTCTACACTTAATTAGCTATTGCCGATGGTAACCTTTAAGTTACAATGTAGATGTAGGGCGCTTGGATAGCAACACCCATTCACTCTTGCCAAAAGTTAGCAGGCTGGGCTCTCAGTCCCACAGTGGAACACTAATGGCACACCTTGTGATATGAATCTCTGTAAGCAAAGGAGACCCTTGCGCTCGCCTTTGAAGACATTTTAATCGATAGGGAAGCCCTAAGTGCTTCATTATACGAATGAGAAGCATATAATGCACCCTAGTTACGTTTGCAAAACGCCGTACCTATCAAGGTATTCGCCTCTGGAGAGCGGTATAAAAATCAAATTAGGTTTGGCCCTTTCATAACTAGGTCTCCTCTAGCTGCTTTGGCAGATACATATGGGGAATTTTAAGGCACAGATTTACTTGCTCCGCAGGTGTGAAACCATGGACCACGCGTTTAGGGCTGGGAGAGGGTGGGCTTGCTAACTGAGATCACTAATTAACAGATTCAAAGGTAATTAACATAGCGGCATAAGGTAACCGATCATCTAGTTTGACCCACATGCTTACAAAGATGCTTACGAAGGGAAACACAAAGAACAACCGCTAGTTGATTGGATCAGAAACTTCGTCAGGGGTAGGCTGGACGATGGCTGATGTAATCCTCGCTTGGAGCAGAAGTCGGCGAACTGAACATTCGACATAGAGACCGTGCTTTTTGGAAGCATTGACCTAAAGGGGCATATATACAAAATTTACAACCAAGTACAATACAACACACAGATACATACAGGTAAAGATAAAAGAAAAAGGTACTTTACACAATTTCGTGATGTATGCATTCCTTTGCACCCAACGCTGCTCTTAGGTTATAATGGTTGGTTTGGTTTATCGGGGTTTTCGTCCCAAAACGACTCAGGCTATGAAGGACGCCGTAGTGAAGGGCTCCGGCAATTTCGACCACCTGGGGTTCTTTAACGTGCACTGACATCACACAGTGCACAGGCCTCTCGAATTTCGCCTGCATCAAAATCCGACCGCCGCGGCCGGGATCGAATCCGCGTCTTTCGGGCCAGCAGCCGAGCGCTATAACCACTAAGCCACCGCGGCGGCTTTAGGTAATAATGCAATTGTTGACTTGTCTTGTGTGTTTAGCTTCTTAACAGACGCAGGTTTTCTCGAGAAACTCCAATTTCTGACCCATTATGTCGCTTGATTTTGTAATACAACTCAGCCACTTTTGCATTACTGAGAAAAGGGCTGAGGCCTTTGTTTTTTTTGTGAGATGCGAGGTTCTTGGCCAGCCAAGTATGGTCGCTCAGCTTACCCGAGCTTCTATAAAACTTGTCTAACAGCAATTTCTAAAATTTGTTTAATTTTTCATCACTAGCTAGTACGAGCCAATCTTTTACGCCATCTACACCACCGATGCTTTTTCACATTTTCATAAAACTCTGGAGAAAATTTTTCTATACCTTGTGCATGGCGCATGATAGCCTTGGATGCTTATATGCCACGAAACCCAACACAACGGAGCACAAATTGTTGGGTGTCCGCTTTTTTGCCTTGCAAGAGGCCTGCGTGCCTAGTAGTAATGAAAATGAACTCAAAACAGCTGCACCCAGCGCGGATAATTATGAAAAATTAATTTGTGATGGCAGTTCTAGCTTTTATCAGCGCCAGCTCTGGGGTGTATGTAACGTGACGTCAAAGTCGACCAGCCATCCCCTATCACCACATTCGTGGCGACGTCTTCTCGCCAGCAAGCACCGGTTCATCTTTAACAACCACTAGGTTCGCGGACGCCACAATAATTGCCAAAAATGCTCCTTGACATCAGTCTGCGCCGATGGATATGCGCATCAGCCCTTGGGAAAACATGCAGATTTATAATAAATTATGTTCCACTCTACGACTGCAACTGAAACTTGCCGCAAAGTATGTCCTTACTTATTTCTTTATTTTTACATAGTGCAGCCCCTATTGGAGCTATTGCATGAGCGGGGTTAACAATTCTTGTAAAAACGGCAATGTACAACGCACACACACACAACAGGATTACAACTAACGTATTTTGAATGCATAGCGCAAATAATATGATAGGCTGTAACTAATAAACTGAAGCAATGCACAATGAACACAACACAAAGAAAACATCATGTGGCACCGACAGCTGAAAAAAATGACCCCAATAGAAGAGACCGCGTTATGCCAGAAATTAAGTTCCAATGTTCCATAGTACGAGGAAAAAAGCTGTGTTTGAAATTATTAGTACGGGCTAAGTATGGATTAACATTAAGGCTGTGATGACTCCTGGTTGATCGGAGAATATCAGCGGTAAGGTAGACATTAGGTGTGGCATGATGAAGTGAATTCACGATGCAGTGCAAGAACTCAAGTGAATCTACGTGGCGGCGCACAGACAAGTGGGTTATATTCACAGCGGACAAGGCACAAGAAGGTTAAAAATGGCGATCATATCGACGCTATAGGAACCTGATGGCCTTCCTTTGAATGCTCTCGATTTTATCAATTTCACATTGGTTATGGGATTTCAGGCGGGAGACGCGTATTCAATTACGGGATGAATTAAGGATTTCTACAAATGAAGTTGTGTTTCACACAATGCATATTAATGGTGAATGTAGCGCCGAGATACTTCTATTACGTAGCTCCCACGTGTGCCTTTTTTCCCCTCATTTAAAGAAAACCCCTCAACATGAACAAAAGCCATGTAGTTGCACTCATGCGCTATTATACGAGTATACCAGCGCTCAAAGCCCTTGTTTCGAACGGGCGAGCGAGCGCGCTGGCTGTGCCCAAGTAATCGGCCCTGATCAGTTCCTGGGGCACCACAGTCATACAAGAGATGAAAATGGAGGCTACCTTGAAACAGGCGCCTTCACTGCTCTCAACCCGCCGCGGTGGCTCAGGGGTTAGGGCGATCGGCTGCTGAGCTGTAGTATCCGGGAGTGAACCCGACCGCGGCGGCCGCGTTTCTGTGGAGCCGAAACGCAAAGACGCCCCCGTACTGTGTGATGTCAGTACACGTTAAAGATCCCCAGGTAGTCGAAATTATTCTGGAGCCTTCCACAACGGCACCTCTTCATTTCTTCTCTCAGTCCCTCCTTTATCGCCTTCCTTATGGCGCGGTTCAGGTGTCCAACGATATACGAGACAGATACTGCGCCATTTCCTTTCCCCGGAAACCAATTATTATCAGCTGTGACAGAAGTACGCCAGCCTTATTCGGAATTTTATACAGGATGTTTCCTTTCCGCGTACCGCGCCAGGACTTCAAAGCTAGTGCCGGCTGAGTACAAAGATTTCTAAAGAGGAAGGACCTCTCCTTTCGGCGAAAGACCACGCTGTGCCAGCGGCTGCCCCCCTACTACACTGACAAGGTGCTCAGCTTTTCAAAGTAGGTCATTAGCCTGTGCCATGAACACAAATATATAATGTCTCCGATAGCGAACGTCCAACAGACCCCAGTGTAGTTGGACTGTTTCGAGAACTGCACAGTTGAACTGAAAGGGAAGAAGTGTTTTTGTGCGGACAACCGGCGCGGAGCGCCAAAGGTCCACCGTTATGCTGTGCGTCACTGCCGACGAGCGGAAGCTGCCCGCCTATGTTGTGTTGAAAAGGAAAAAGATTCCTAACGACGTTTTGCCCAAGGAAGTTGTAGTTCGAGACGAAGAAAAGAACCGGTTGGGCGATGAGCTTGTGCTCGACTGGGCGAAAAGCGTTTGAGGGGAAACGCCCAGGCGTCATGTTGGCCCGACGATCGTTCCTCGTCTTAGACAGCTTCCGCGGTCACTTTGACAGACAGGGTTAAGGAACGCCTGCGTGGTATACGCAAAGACATGCCGTTATCCCGGACGGCCTCATCGGCATGCTGCAACCCATAGATGCCAGCATCAGTCGACCTTTTAAGGAATTCCGAAGGCAGCTGTATTCAGAATGGATGGCCAACGGCAGTCATGACTGGTCGCCGACAGGGCAGCTCAAGGGGGCGCCGCTCGCGACTGTACTTGGTTTGATTTTGCCCGCGAGGAACTCCGTGTCAACCGACATTGTATCCCGGAATTTAAATCTGGCCGGGAGTACGAACAGTTTAGACGGCACTGAAGACGACTTCGTGTGGGGTGAACATTTACAAGAACACAGCAGCAGCTCGGAGTCGAAAGACTCCGTGAGGGATGATTGAACAGTAAATAAATGCCGCGCAATCCAGACTGGTGTGTTTGTACTTTAAAAAAAAAGTTATTTTTTTCGAAAATCGTGTGTATGGGCCGCACCCCTAAATTTTGCCCAGTAATCTGGAAAAAAAAGTGCGGCCCTAAATACACGCGTTTATACGGCATGTCATCGATCTTGCAAAGCATCATAACGCCGGTTTCTTTAAATCCTTAGTTCAAGTACGTAAAATACCAAGCAGTTGGTCGTAGGCTTTTTAAAGAATAGCCTTGATCTCCATCAAGTCCGTTAACGTCGAGGGAGAGTTGAAGCAACGAGACATTTTATATCTATTATGCCTCTAGTAGAATGAGTGCCGTGAACAGCGAGTAAAATAAATAAAATATTTAACTTGATAGAAATAAAATAAAATAAAAGCTGTCATCAAACGCGCATTTGCAATAATTCTCGCAGAAGGTGGTGGTGGTGGTAGTGGTTTTATTAAAAAAATAATAGCAAAAAGGAAGGAAAAGAATTTTGCTAGCCCCGGCATCTGCCATCGATACTTAAGGACCTGAGCTGGGGCAGCTGAAATAAAGGATAGCAGGCAGAATGAAGAAATGAAATGAAAGAGGTGAAGGGACAGGAAGAGAGGATAGTGGGAGAAGTAATATGTACAAACTATTTACACAATAAGAAATGCGTCCAGGTTGTGCGCGTGATTAGTTCATTTTAGAGGAATTAAATCACACACGCGCACAGCACTGTGTTCGTTACAACTGGAGTGGGGCGTACAGTTATTAATCGTTCAAGGTAGAACTTGCGAAGCGTTCGGTCACTGCGTGTAACTGCCTGACAGAGAACAGACGGGACGTCAAGCCCGTGTGTTCGAGGAATGCACAGAGGCTCACCAAAGTTCACTCACGAGTGCGCGCACTGCCCTGCGGCCACAATAGCGTCTTGATGGAGTCGGGTAGTATGCCCTGCGCCCTATAGGCCGCGAGCATATCGCGACGAGCATCGGCGAACGCGGCACAGTGAAGGAGCAGGTGTTCTAGTGTTTCCACTGCACCGCATCCGTCACACACATCACTCGTCGCGATTCCGTGACGCACCCGTCGTTCCCCGGGCCGGGCCACACGCAGCCAATGCGCGCGCGGAGGATCATTGCACGTTGTGACAGTGTAAATGCGCGACAGCCGATCACACTGTCGATGCGCTCACCTCCCGCCATGCGTGGGTCGGGGTGTTGCTTTCGGAGATGGTCATGGATGGCCGCACGCACATCCTCCATCGCAAGGGGCAGATCGCTGGCAGGTAGTTGGTGTGCAGCGGTCTCGAGGTCGTCAGCTTCTTCGTTGCCTGCGATGCAGCCGTGACCGGGCACGCACTGTGCACGCACGGCAGAACCTCTCTGCGCGAGGCGCTCGATGCGCGAGCGAATTTCCCGCCCTAGTGGGGTACCGCGGCCGTTAGATTGCAGGCGGCTGAGGGCGGTGCGGGAGTCGCACAGCAGAGCACTCCTGTGCGGCAGAGGGCCGAGGGTGAGCAGCAGGTCCAGCCCGAGCCGTATCCCCATCAACTCCGCCGTGGTGGAGGAGCCCAAGAAGGCTCCATGTTGCTCGCTGTGCAGTCGCAGGGCGGGTATGGTGGCCGCCGCAGCAAGGGAGCAGCTGTCGCGGGCCACAGAGCCGTCGGTGTACACGAGGAGATGGTCCTGGAGCTCCTCGTGTATGACGGCTGCTGAACAGCACAGAGGGTTGTGCTTCGCTTTCCCGTAATGCCGACGATCTCTCGCTGTACCTCCGAGGCAGCAGGCCAGGGCGCGCAGGAGCGTAGGGGGGTGGGCCTTGTGTCAATTGCTCATACTCGAGCATCGCCGCGGCCATTCGTGAGCGCGGGTGCAAGCGCACACGCTGCAGCAGCGAGCCGCCGTCCGGTGCGCGGTGAAGCCGGTCGACGTGATTCAATGCCCTGCGCGCTGCTTGGAACTCAAGTGGCCACCCTCCTGCCTCGGCCAACGTTGCGGAGCCTTGGAGTTTTTGGGCAGGCCTAGGCACACGCGCAGGGACTTGCGGTGCTGAAGCTCGAGTTGCTTCCAGCACGGCTTGCGCACCGTGACGAGCGGCAGCGCATAGAGCACCGCCCCCAAGGCTGCGGCATTTTATAGACGCAGCGCGGCTTGCTGGGAGATGCCCTGGCCCCGAGCGTGAGCTTGTGCACGGCGGTGGTGATCCTCTTCATCTGCAGACAGGCCTTGGCGGAAGGAAAGGCGCCAGTCGATGTCCAGGTCAAGGTACCGCACCGATTTACGCCAATGAATCGGAGTCCCGTCCAGTGAGAGTGGCGCAAGGTGCGCGCGCGAGCGCGAAACGCAGGCTATGGCCACCGATTTGTCCGCGCAACCAAGACCAAGGCCGCACAAGCTGGCATCGATTGCGGTCAGGGCTCCCTGAAGGCACCTCCGCACGCGGACCGCCTCGCCCGGTGGTCCCCGGCACCACAGAGCTATGTCCTCTGCATATATGGACATGTACACATAGTGTCGGCCGCTCGTGGGGAGGGAGGCCGGCACCACCGACATGGCCACATTAAACAGAAATGGTGATAGGACAGAGTCCTGCGGCACGCCCATGTCCACCGGGCGAGGCTTGGAGAGCTTACCCCCTACTCGTAAGCGCATTGTGCACCCGCTCAAGAAGCCATGAACGTATCGCAAAAGGCGCCCGCTCACACCAGCCCCCTCAAGCACCGCGAGAATTGGTGCTCGGTGAACGTTGTCAAAAGCGCCTGAGACGTCCAGTAGTAGCAGCTGCGCAACCGGGCCTGCCGCCCTGGCATGCTCCAGCGCTGTAACAACGTCCGATATAGAATCAGCCGTGCACTGCATCCCACAGAAACCCGTCTGCCGCTCGTCAAACAAATCAGCCTCCGCAGCCCGCTCGTTCAGACACTGCAACGCCATATGCTCCATGAGCTTACCTGCCGCCGATGTTAATGCCACTGGCCGGTATACGCTCAGCTTCTTAGGTGGGCGCCCTGCCTTTCGGATGGGACAAACGACCGCGGTTCGCCAATCCTCCGGTAGCTCCACGCGTTCCCACACCAGGTTGATCTGCTGCAGGAGGATCTATCGTTGCTGCGCATCCAGGCTGCCACGCTCGAAGTTTTTCCAACTAAGGTGTCAAAACTGGTAATACATCAAAGGTGCATATACATACATAGCGAATAAAACGTTGTCCCAGCACAAAATCTAAAAAGTTCGACGTGCGCACAGCAATTGAAAATGACGTGAGCATTTCAGTTTGCCGCTTCCAGAAACGACAAGGGCCATTTAGTCCCTTAGAGGCCAAATTGAGGGCTCCATGAACATGCATTGGGTTCCAATTCGTCATCAATCCGCGAGCAGTGGAACGAAACGCAACCGCAAGCGATACCGGCGGCCCTCTTCTCTGGGCCTCGTGTGAAGTCAGCAGTATGACGCAAAGCGTATGGCAGAGTGAACTGCGTCAGACGCACTCGCCGATGATGTTTTGCGGTGTGCAGCCACCTACCAGGGGTGACTTTTTTAGCTTCGTAACGCGCGCAACAGCTTTGTTGGTGGATTTTTTTCCTCTCTGGGCTAGACTATTTTCAGGATGTGCTCACATTTTGCGAATACAACATTTCAGCTGAAGTAAAAATAAGAAAATTTAACAACACAGTTATTTAATTGGGAAATAAACTAAACTATTCTGCCTGTTTTTCGGCGCCTGCCATAGCCCCCAATAATTGCCACAGTGCTGAAATAAATCTGAAGCTGGTTACCTTTATATTAAGTTCCTTCAAGAAAGTGGTACATCTTGTTCAAATATTAAATTCAGGTTGTGAAAAGTTCATTCAACTATTTATTTGTAGCGGCTGGTACGCAGTATACAAAAAGGATATTAGGAACTATGTAATATATTCTTAAAAAACTAAAAGTATAATTTTTCTAACCTTTTTTCACTACCCAGATGCTTATTCTGCTCTTTCTTGCTCGAATTGAAATACTGACCTTTATGTTCTTTGAGACTATTCTGAGCTATAAGAGATACCCAGATGCTCCTTTGTAAACAAGGAGGGTTTGCGCCTTGATTTCACTGATTCTTCAGTCCAGAATTTTCCGTTTTTTTTTTGTTCTGGGAATATTGAATCGCAAACTGGACTAAAAGAAAAAAAAATATTTCTTAGCTTTTTGGAAATTTTCAGGGTTGTCAATTGAACGAGAGAGGTCTTTACGCCTAGAGGCTTTCTCAGGGCAAGGTAAAGATCGCGGCAATCTTAGGACACACACGTTGCTACGGATGCTGAAAAAAGGGAGAAATTGTAGAACCAGTGAAAACACAGGAAGATAGCGGCGGTGGTTTTGTGCGATATCGATGGCCTTCACGGCTGCTTTTGAGCACTGATTTTGAAATCGCCCAAGCATTTTGCGCGAGCAAAGTGCACGGCAAGAAATCAACTGGCAGGAGCATTTCGAAAAAAAAAATCGATTACTTTGGATCAGCCCTTCCGGATACTCCGGAGGGGCAGTGTAGTGCGCACCGGGGCAGCTTGCAGTAAACTCTGCCCGCTAAGTCGCTGGTGCCACAGAATCGTTCGGAACAGAGTTGGTACGTTCACAGACGCCCGAAAGCAGTGAATCACTTCTGCAACGGCGGGATAACAATATTTCCAGACAGGAGGTACCTCCCGATGGTCAGGGCTGACCGGACGAGTCATCCTTATCTAAAGTATAATATGACGGATGGGCGCCTTAATATTTTCACTCAAAGCTGTCGCTTGCACCTGCAGAGACATATGTCGATACGGCGAATTCGCAAGAACACTGTCGCTGCTGAGCAGGGTGAGTGCGAGACGACGACGCCACTTTGGTCGCCGTTCACGTTGACGGGTTTGTCCGAAGCGTAGAATACTCCTCATACGGCCGACTAAAAAGCAATTACGGGACTGAAGTATTGTCCTCAGAATCGGGCATTTCGCATGATCGTTTAAGTTGAATGATTTGAATAGGCGCATTACGGAAAGGGCTAAATATGCTTTTGTGGCTCACAGCACGCGAAAAGACCGCAAAAGTCAGAGGGTGGCACGGAAAGCTGTCTATATGACTGCAGTGACGATGCTGATGATCACTGCACGGCAAAAGCCCGCCTTCATGAACGCAAGTAGTACTTTGTGCCAGCATGGCACAAGCGCGGGAGAAGCCGACGGGTTAGAAAGGAATCAACAGCAGAGCGTTAATCAGACATCTCGCTTTAAGCTACTGATATAACGCGTTTCTACTCAGCGCAATGAACCGTTTATTGTGACTGCCACGCGCTGCATCACTCTGCTCTATTTACATTTTCCACCACATTGTTGTTTTCTATGACATGCATAGGAAATGTAAAGTCTCGTATACACGGCCTCTGTGGAAATAAATGAAAGAAAAAAAGGTTTCTTTGGTCGTCATATCCCGTTGTAGTCTTTGGCCTCTCGTTTGGCTTCTGCTTTTCATTGTGTGTATTCTTAAACTACTAATAAAAATTGCTGTAAGAACGCCACATACTTCTTGGTTGTTTTAGAACAGTAAGATTGAAATTTTTTTTTTATTGCTGTACTTAATCTTTTCATTTGAAGGATTGTCATTCGTAATTTGTGTCCGGTAACTTGTGACGAAATTATGTGCTCTTATCGACTTTGATGGCTTTGGTGGCAATCGCTTTCGGCGATTAAGCGCAAAAACACGGGATCTCTTCCGGTTCGCGGCCGCTACATTTCTGTGTGGTCAAAATGGAAACGCTCTTTTCTCTCTTCGATCTTAGCGCAAGTTGCACAACCCCATATAGTTGAAAATAATCTGGACGCCTCCGCTACGCCTTTGTTATAATTCATGTGTAGCTTTTGGAAAAAAAACCATAGAGACCAAATGACATCAGCTTATGCATTGCTCTATATTATGTGGCGACTTTCATCTTCCTGCCTTCAGAGAACAGCAATCCCTTCGGTGGCCGAAACAGAGATCAAATTTCCCGCCGTTTGACGAGATCAATCACTGTGAAATCCCGCACTGTATGCCCATTCACAGTAGCGTTCGAACGTAAGGCATGCAGCCAGTCAGATGCCAGCTACCAAGAAACCGAAGGTCAGCCGCAATCCACTTCTCTCTTCGGTCTCTTTCAGCTGCCTGGTGCCTCCAGCAGCCTTAGCAGATTCAGCTCTCTAGATCTTTTGCGCTCGGCAATGCAAGCGTAGGTTAATAAACGAAATCAAAGTTCTCACCCTGTTCCACAGTTATCACACTCTTACCGGCATCGACATATTGCCCCAAACCAGCTGTTACCGCAACTTGAGTAAGTGCAATGTTAAACTTCCAGTGAATTTTTTCCCATCGTCTCGATGGAATGCGGCCTAATGCGACAGCCGGGCTTTTTTTCGGTGCCCTAAAAGTGTTTCACATAGCACTAGCGGTGCTTGTTCTTCTGCGGCTGCGTCAGTTACGTGTACTCCGATGCAAATTCTCACATTCCAAGCAAAAGGGAGGCAGTGAGTTTTAAACTATACCACAACCCAAGCTATCATCTTTCGTCTCATTGTTGATATCGTGGCCAACAGGTGGCATGACGTGTCGTCGCAAAATACATTTCATACTGCCTTTAGACTAGAAGGCTCGAATGCTTGTAATCGAAAGAGGATGATTTGAGGATGCTGCACAAAAAAAAAATATTTGAGGTCATTGCGGTAAACCGCATTGGAGGAATGTGAAAGCATTGATGCCTCCTCGTTTCTCTTTGTCCCTCTTTTCTTCTATTTGCCTCTCTTTGCTTCACATGTCCTTTCTACTCACATTCACTCAATTAAGCACTGATGTAAATTCGTTAAATTTCCAACTATTACAATTAACTGTCCTACTTAGTCAAGTCCTATCAATTCCATTTTTGAGCTTTCAAACTTGGCGCCAAGCTTCGTTTTTAAATTTGGCGTCACGCATTGGCTCTGCCCACACATCAGGTTTTTCAAATTTGGCGTCACACGTTGCCCTAGCAGCGCCCACTTTTGAAATTTTTTGGCTCTAATTAATTAGGTAATCATTCGTTCGACATCATTTTTAAAGCGAAAGCTTTACTAGGCTACGTCGACAAGGTCTTGGCCGCAAAACGTGTCCGCAGCAGTTGTGAGGAACTTTGAAGAGGTAGCGCCAAAAGAATGATTGTAAGCGAAAGAGGATGATGTGAGGAAGCTGCGCACAAAAAACATGTCGATACAGTGATTATTTAATTTATTAGAGCCAAAAATGTTCAAAAAGTGGTTGGAGCCATGGCAACGTGTGGCGCCAAATTTGAAAGCCGGAAGTGTGGGCGGAACCAACGCAAGGCGCCAAATTTCAAACCGAAGCGTGGCGCCAAGTTTTAGAATTTAAAATTTGCAATTGATAGACATTGAATAATTACGACAATTAACTGTGGTTATTGGGAAACTAGATGAATTTATATCAGTTCTTAATCGAGCAAAATTTGAGGCGAAGGGACCAGTGCAGCAAAGAGAGGTGACGAGTGAAGCAAAGAGAGTCAAAGAGAGGGAAAGAGGGGGAAAGGGAAACGAGGGGCGTCAATGCTTTCGCATTCCTCCATTACGGTTGACCGCAGTAACCTCAAACGTTTTTCTTTTTTTGCGCCGCATCCTCACACATCCTCTTTTGATTACAACCACTCGTTTGGCGCCAACTCTTCTAAGTGTAAGTTCCTCACAACTGCTGCGGACACGTTTTGCGTACACGACCTTGTCGACATAGACTAGTAAAGCTTTCGGCTTAATAATTTGTTGATTCATTTACGGTGTCAATTTAATGATCTTTTTCTTTTCGTGGGTAGAATATTATCTATTATATAGTGAATATATTTCTTTAAACTTATTCTAGATACCCATGCATCCTTTCCGGCAAAATTGTAAGACATGTTTCCTAGCGATGTACTATGTAGGCGTCATCGCCCGTGTGTAGTCCTATTTCTGTTTTGCTGGTGTTACGGTGCACTGATTGTATGAAAGACTACTGAAATGCTCACAAGGTGGTGCGTCATAAAGCCCTTGCTCAACCAATGCAGTGCAATCAGAAAAAGCGCTAGATATAAATGCGAAATCTTAAATCAAACTAGAAGTCTGGATACGCGAGTTAGGCTGGCGAATGACTTGAGTCAAGTTTTGTATGGACATAAGATTGTTGACAGTATTCACAATTTTTTTAGATCCTGTACATTATTCAGGGATCTCCAAATCATTACCTGGTAGATTGAAATCAGAAATCAATATTATTTTATTTTTCTTGTAGTTTAGCATATGCGTCTGTAACATCGAGGTATTCACTGGTCACATCCTGGGACCTAAACAGAGCAAGACAGTTTTTGACACATACACTAAAGATTAGGAATAGCTTGATTTAAAGTGGCTTTTATTTGTTTTTGTTTTTTAATAAAACGGCCACGCTGCCGCATCTTTAGGGCCTGCCCTTTCGGAGTGTTTTATAGGAGGGTGAAAAAATAATATCATCGCTTATGTCTTTATGTAGCCAAGTCTCAATTATAATCTGCGTCCGAGAATTGCATTTAAGGAATAAAATTTTGTGTTCTTCGTTTTTTTACAAGGCTTCTGGCGTTAGGACTAATTATTCTCAGCCATATTTCTTGTACTAGTCCTGGTGCATAGCCTCGAGTATACTTATTCAGTGAAGCTGGGTGCCCGCAAGACGGGATTGATAAGCATTTTCAGATTAGCGATGGTTTGTTTTCCCCCATATGCACGCTTGTCTTCGTCCGTGCCTGATTTTCATCGGCAATTTTTTCGACTGGTACCTTGTCGTTCAGTTCAACAGCACATAGGAATGTGTACTGCTAATGCATAGCTTAGTAGAGACCATCGACGCTTTGTCACCCTGATCACTGTTTGGATTAGCACTGTCCCATAAGTTTTCTTATAGCTCTGATTTTGGAGCAAGATTCTTAACAGTCCCCGATCTGTTTTTCAGTTTTATTCCTTTCTTTAGTGTTCCATTATCTGCGTGTTTTCAGTAACTTCAATATAATTGGCATTTGTCTCTTTCATGGTTTATAGTTTATGGGGGTTTAACGTCCCAAAGCGACTCAGGCTATGAGAGACGCCGTAGTGAAGGCCTTCGGAAATTTCGACCACCTGGGGTTCTTTAACGTGCACTGACATCGCACAGTACACGGGCCTCTAGAATTTCGCCTCCATCGAAATTCGACTGCCGCGGCCGGGATCGAACCTGCGTCTTTCGGGCCGGCAGCCGAGCGCCGTAACCACTCAGCCACCGCGGCGGCTATTTGTTTTTCGAAACTGTGAAATCGTTCAATTTCAGCTTTGCTGTGACCTGGAGTTTTTAAAGACGTTTTCACAAACAGCGCTTTCCAATGTTTCTCTAGTTTCCTCCTGTTCTTACGGTAGGTCATAAACAATCAAGCTTGACTGTTTACTCCGATTTTTTAAGAAGTGAATCCTATTTTCTAGGACATGAACAAGATCTTCACAGTGTCAAGCTGATCATGGCTAGAAGCAAACTTTCTTTCTAATGCCTATGGGGCATTCAAATTACCCTCTAGATCAGTCAGTTGCTTCTAATCTGTCTCGTTTATGCAGTTCCAACGCCTTTCAATTGTTTTGCAACCTGTGACATGCCGTGAACAGGGTTCATTTCCACATCTCCGCAAAGTAACATCAGTTTTCTGAGGAAGGCAACAACTTCGATTAACTGAAAAAAAGGTAAAGGGTCGGCAGCACAATTAAGCTTGATGAACGTTGCTAAGAAAGCCTTCGGTGATCGCTCGTGCTTCTGGTGATGCAGGTAACCTGAAAACGATGCTTAGCGGCTTTGTTCTCTTGCTTCTTTGGATGAAGCATGTCGGCTCTTGTGCATTTGCTGTTGGTATATGCTTGAATAGTATACAGCAGTACTGGCTGGGTGATGTATCTAATGTCACGGAACATTAGCGATTGATGTTTTTCGACTTTTCATACCTTGGTGCTTTTCTAGAGCTCATTTAGAGACGGTGAATAATACCCATTATCCAGCTCGTCGGCTCAGGAATATACGACATCATCTTTGATCTTTCACAACTCTGCCCATATAGAGGACGTCGGCTGCTGAAAGCGACAGGTGAACATTTGCCTGGTAGAGGCAACAGAGAAAGCACCGGTGGAAACTTTCCTTGGAAGATGAACGGAAGATTAATATTTTAGTCTCTTGGGAGTACTGTTAAACTGCGTAGCTCAGAGCAACCTCAAGTAGCCCGCCTTGTGGGAGGCAATTCTTTCCATTGACGTTATGGAAGAGGCTAGAGTTCATGAAGGAAGAGCCTAAAGTAGTTGTTAATGGGCTTGGTGAGAGCACGGAGACGTAGGAGTAGCACTTCTTGGCCAAAACAAGATCTGTTGTGAGCTATGTCGGTAAGATCAAGGAAAGAGATTCTTGGCTTGAGTACATGCTGGAGCTGAGTACGTATTGTCTTCTGGAACGTGTGAGGGAACTCACTTGAACAATGCAAATGAAATTATTGTAATGCGCAGTTAATTTGTACCAAAAGATGTCTTACAGCAAACAACGCTTAGGGGTGACCGTATATGGAAAACCACCCGGACAGGATGCGGATGGATCCATACATGCGGGATGGTTTTCTTTCCCACTTTCGTATTGCGATGTGGCATATATTCACATGTTGAGTAAACAAAAGTGGCATATTGTTTGCCAAGTGATCATACATGAAAAATTGCGGCTTTTCAATTCTCATCCGATTGCTTTTCTACTCTTTCTATAAGACTAACCTGAAAAACTGGCTTTGGAAAAATGTTTACTGTCAGAGCTCACCGCTGGCGAACTCGAGCTCTTTACGCAATCCTTCTAATGCTTAGTATCCACATGTCTCTCAACGACACAAAGTGCTTTAAAATACCTTTCGCTAAGAACGTTTGCGGTCAGTTCTCGATATATTGCAATCAACAAAACGAAACATAATCAAATACCACTAATGTTCGATATTTATATTGGTGCGGTGGAGGAAGGTGGGCGATCGGTAGATCTAGTCAAGCCTCTGGTACGCTTTCAACGTACAATCGTGTCCATTTTGTCCCTCCAATACTAGAAATACTGCTGCCCGTACGGCTGCGACAATCTATACGTTACTATACTATCGTTAAAAACGTGAGAAAACAGCGGAATTCTAGAATCAGCAGTACGACAATGGCAAGTTGTCAGAATATCGCTACCTAATACGAAGCACTGAAGTGATACTCCACCAAAAATGAGCGGCACTTCATTTAACAGAATAACCGAAACACGTAAGACCATAGGTGAAAAATATTACGAGCAAAATATCTGTAACTTGAGTCTATGATTTAAAAATTAGCCGATGGAGAGTAATGCAGGCAGGGTTCATTAACTCTTTTACGCAGCGGTCTTCGCTCCTTAGAACTGAATATACAGTGCTCTAGAATTCTTTTTTCTTCTTTAAAAGCCTTCTTTCCGCTTTTTCTTGTCTTATTAGCGTTGAATTGGGCGCTGAAAATATGTTGTACTGCAAAATTTCCTAACAGTGCTTCAACTCTGAAGTTTGGGTGGCATTTTCGCGATAACCAATTACGAATATGTTTCGCAAGATTGGTTAGTCGCGATCGCGTTGCACGCTTGCTTTTTCACGCGCGGTTCTTCGCCGCAAGCGGCCCCCACCATTATTTTGAAAGGATGTTGTTACGTCTCGCCTACAGCGCGCGGTATAGCCGGCGCGGATGCACCGGATGCCGCGGCTTCGTTCATCGCTGCCGCAACGCCTCCCGCCAAGCGCGTCCAGGCAGGTTTCAGTGCCACGTGTCGTCGTGCGTGCGTGTGTGTGTGTGTGCATGTTTTGCCCACGCTTGTCAAAGCGCGGCAGCCGGGGAGAGGAGCTCTCCAACTGGGAGGCGAGGAGGTCTGACCGGCGCCGGCCTGGCGGACGCGCCCGTCACGTCTGGACATGTTCAAGCGACGCCGTATCGGGCGCCTCTTCCCAAGCCGTTCCCTCTTGCCCTCGACTCCGAGGGTATAAAAAAAGACAGCTGCGCCGGACGCAAGAGAGAGACTCCGATTTCTTCCTTCGAGTAACGTGGTCGCCCTGACCGGCTGCTCTTTTGAGATGCCAGAATAAACAAGTTGTTCTGTTGCCAGTCGACTCATCCTTTGCTGGGACCTTCGTATGTTTCCAGCTTTGCCCCAGGCCGCCAGGCCAACGCTACCCTTGGGGCTTGCAACCCAAATGCAACAACTGGTTGCCAGCGGTGAGATCCCGACAACGGAGGCCAGCAGCGAAGATATGCGGTCAACTGTATGCTGAGCAGCACAACGACCATCCGGGAGCAGTGCAACGAGCCCTGTGTGATGACTGGTTGCCTGCAGCGGAACGACTGCGCTGAATTCTTGGCTGCGAGGTTTGGTGAGTGCGGGACTTTCTTCTTCTGAGTTTTGCCAGGCTTTTGTTAGTGTCAGAAACAGAGCTGGTAATTGTGGTTGTCGTTGCTGCCGGGTTAGTTTGCGGCAAGACAATAGTAGGCAGTAGAGAAAGCAGCATTCGGAGCAGCCATGGATTTGAAGTCGTTGCGCAAACCGAAATTGCTGGAGCTTGCAAGAGAGTTGGGTCTGGATGTCTCAGACAAACTCAGAAAACCAGAACTGCTAAGGGCTATTCTTGAGTTGGAGGCTGAGGATGACGAGCTGTCGGAATGCCTTGAGACCATTGAGGAGAGGGAACAAAAAGAAAAAGAGAAAAACGAGCGCGAACGTAAAGAGCAAAAAGAGAAAGACGAGCGCGAACGTAAAGAACAAAAAGAGAAAGAGGAGCGAGAACGTAAAGAACAAAAAGAGAAAGAGAAAGAAGAGCGCGACCGTCAACACGCTTTGGAAATGAAGCGTCTCGAGGTAGAGATGGAACGCGCTCGTAATGGAAGTCAGGCACACGGTGCAGGAGAACGGGTATCGTTCAAAATGACTGACCTGATGCGGCCGTTTAAGCTTGGAGAGGACATTGGTTTGTTCCTGGTTAACTTTGAGCGAACGTGCGAGAAGCAGGGGTTCTCTCGGGAAACGTGGCCACAGCGCTTGCTCACTTTGTTACCCGGCGAGGCGGCCGACGTAGTCGCTCGCTTGAAGAGAGAGGAGGCAGAGGATTTCGACCAAGTGAAATCGAGTCTGCTAAAAAAGTACAGGCTGTCAGCGGAGGCGTTCCGTCGGAAGTTTCGGGAAAATGAAAAAGGCAGAAATGAGTCATATACAGAGTTTGCCTACAGGCTTATGTCAAACATGCAGGAGTGGCTCAAAGAAGAGAAAGCGTTTGGTGACCACGAGAAAATTCTGCAGTGTTTCGGGCTGGAACAGTTTTATAGTCGGTTACCTGAGAACGTGCGGTACTGGGTCTTGGATAGGCCAGACGTTAGTACAGTGGCTAAAGCCGCCGAGCTAGCCGAGGAGTTTGTGACGCGTCGGGCTCGCGGAGCTAAGGACGGTCAAAAGGGTGAATTTGGCTCCAAGTCTGAGAGGCCGAAGTTCACACCCATGAGAGCAAGGGGGGACACGCGTAGTGCGGATGCGAGTGAAAGCAGTCCGACCGAACGTAAGGAGACGGCGGCAGCCGAAGCCGAACGCAGAAAGCGGTTCGAGGCGAGGCAAGCGCGCGTGTGTTATACGTGCCAGAAGCCGGGTCACTTTTCGGCGCAGTGTCCAGAAACAAAAACAAAAGTCGTTTTTTTGTCATTATGCAGCACTGACGAGAACATGAAGCTTCTCGAGCCTTACATGCGAGACTTCCTCGTGAACGGGAAAGAGTGCCGAGTGCTTCGTGATTCCGCAGCTACAATGGATGTAGTTCACCCCTCTTACGTAGAACCCGATATGTTCACGGGCGAGTGCGCATGGATCAAGCAAGCCGTGGAAGCTCACAGCGTGTGTCTGCCCGTAGCAAAAGTGGTTATTGAAGGACCTTTCGGAGCAATTGAGACGGAGGCCGCAGTGTCATCTATGCTGCCCCCCCAGTACCCGTACCTATTTTCGAACCGGTCCGATCACCTCCTACGCGAGAAGGGTCTTTTGTTTGGTGAGGCTAGCGTTCAGGCCTTAACCAGATCGAGAGTTCGGGAGCTCGCTGCAAAGGCGGTAGTTGCGGGGCCGACGTTGTCCAACAATGAGAAAGGGTCGGAGGCGCAGCAAGCTGATATTCAGAGCACGTCCGAACTGAATAAAATTGAGCCTGTAGCGCTTAAGGCACCAGGTACTGGAGAGGAAACGCCCGACACGGGAAAGTTAGAAGAGCTATCTGCAGATTTGCTCATCGCGCCTACGTCCGATGGACTTAATAGGTTGCTAAAAGTCAGCCGGTCGGCTTTGATAGCAGAGCAAAAAAAAGGATGGCAGCCTAGAAAACATGCGCTGCAATGTCAAGGAAGGTATCGCCAAGAAAAATGTTCGTTTTGTGGAAAGAGGTGGGGTCTTGTACCGGAAGTATCTAGACCGCAGGGGAGTCGAATTCGATCAGCTGATCGTGCCTCAGTGCTACCGTCAGGATCTGTTGCGCTTGTCGCATGGCGGTTCGTGGTCCGGACACCTAGGAGTTAAGAAGACTAAGGACCGTCTCTTGCAAGAGTACTATTGGCCAGGGTGTTTTCGTGACGTAGAAACCTTTGTGAGGACATGTGATACCTGTCAGCGGGTTGGCAAACCAGGGGACAAATCGAGGGCGCCGTTGAAGTTGGTGCCTATCATTACGGAGCCTTTTAGACGGCTCGTTATTGATACAGTGGGACCTCTGCCGGTAACAGCCACGGGGTACAGACACATTTTAACTGTGATCTGCCCAGCGACAAAGTTCCCTGAAGCAGTGCCGCTTAAAGAACTCAGCTCAGTTGAGATAGTCAATGCACTACTGTCCATATTTGCGCGAGTTGGTTTTCCTGCGGAAATCCAGTCAGATCAGGGCACAGTGTTTACTAGCGCTTTGACGACAGCCTTTCTCGAAAGGTGTGGGGTAAAGCTGTTACACAGCTCAGTGTACCACCCACAGTCGAATTCCGTTGAGAAGCTCCACTCCGTCATGAAGCGCGTGTTGAGAGCATTGTGTTTTGAGCAACAAAGTGATTGGGAGCTGTGTCTGCCTGGGGTGATGTTTGCATTAAGGACCGCGCCGCATGCGGCTACGGGGTTTTCGCCAGCTGAGCTGGTGTACGGTCGCTCGCTGCGGTCTCCGCTTCGCATGCTTCGAGACTCGTGGGAAGGCAGGGGCGACGACCCAGTCGTGGTCGAATACGTGCTTAGTCTCCTCGAACGCTTAAGAAGGGCACAGGAGTTGTCAAGTGAAGCAATGTCAAAGGCCCAGCAGAGGGCCAAGGTTTATTATGATCGGACAGCCAGGGCCCGTCGTTTTGAGGTGGGCGATGAGGTAATGGTATTGCGCACATCGCTAAAAAACAAACTCGACGTGCAGTGGGAGGGCCCAGCACGGATTGTTCAAAAACTGTCGGATGTTAACTACGTGGTGAGTCTGCCAGGAAAGCGGAAAGCACAGCAAGTTTACCACTGTAATCTGCTCAAACCCTATAGACAACGGGAAGCAGTGGTGTGTATGATGGTAAACGTTCCCGAAGAGCTTCCGGTCGAGCTTCCGGGACTAGGCTCAGTGACGAACAGGGAAGACACTGATCAGGTCATTAGTGACTTAATCATTAAAGCACCGCTGTCAGCTGAGCAGAAAACCGAACTACACCAACTCTTACAAGAGTTTCAAGGTCAGTTCTCTGAGAGGCCTGGTAGGACTTCTGTCCTTACGCATGATATAGAACTTACCTCCCCAGAGCCAGTACGATCCAAGGCGTACCGGGTGTCACCCCGCCAGCGCGATATTATGGAGGCTGAGGTAAAGAAAATGCTACAGCTCGGTGTTATTGAGGCGGGTGAGAGTGATTATACCTCCCCCTTGATTTTAGTTGAGGTACCGGGCAAGGAACCTCGTCCTTGCGTCGACTACCGCAGGCTTAATTCCATCACTAAGGATCAAATTTATCCGATCCCTAACATCGAGGAGCGCCTTGAGAAAGTTAGTAGCGCTCAGTTTATTTCCACCCTAGATCTTGTCAGGGGTTATTGGCAGGTTCCACTTACAGAAGAGGCTAGTAGGTATGCGGCGTTCATTTCACCAATGGGAACATTCCGTCCTAAAGTTTTGAGTTTTGGTTTGAAGAACGCGCCATACTGCTTTTCAAGCCTCATGGACAAAGTGTTGCGGGGACAGGAAGAATTCGCTTTACCGTATTTAGACGACGTAGCGATATTCTCTGCATCCTGGTCTGAGCATATGGCACACTTGCGGGCAGTGCTAACCCGCCTGCGCGAAGCGGGCTTGACAATCAAGGCTCCCAAGTGCCAATTAGCACAGGCCGAGGTTGTCTACCTCGGTCACGTGATTGGACAGGGTCGTCGCCGCCCCTCTGAAATAAAGGTGGCCGCTGTGCGAGACTTCCCGCAACCGCGCACGAAGACCGATATTCGGTCGTTCTTAGGTGTCGCCGGCTACTATCAGAGGTACATCCCCAGGTACTCCGATATCGCGGCTCCCCTGACGGATGCTCTAAGAAAAACAGAGCCCCAAACAGTCGTCTGGAGCGAGACAAAGGAAAGAGCTTTTAGCGCCCTAAAGAGCGCCCTAACAAGCCAGCCTGTGCTACGATCGCCAGACTACACGAAAGGGTTCGTTGTTCAGTGCGATGCTAGTGAGCGAGGCATGGGCGTTGTACTGTGCCAAAGGGACAATGGAGAAGTGGAACACCCCGTCCTGTATGCTAGTCGTAAGCTGACCTGTCGTGAGCAGGCGTACAGCGCCACCGAGAAAGAGTGTGCGTGTCTCGTGTGGGCCGTTCAGAAATTGTCATGCTACCTAGCCGGCTCGAGGTTTATCATTGAGACGGATCACTGCCCTCTCCAATGGCTGCAGACCATATCTCCCAAAAATGGCCGCCTCCTGCGCTGGAGCCTCGCTTTGCAACAATATTCCTTTGAGGTGCGTTACAAAAAGGGGAGTCTCAACGGTAACGCCGATGGCTTAAGTCGAAGCCCCTAACGTAGGAATCCGCCTCAAAGTTGTTGGTTACTGATGTTTTCTTCCTGAGGCAGGATTTTTAACATATTGCTTTTGTTTAGTGTTTCAAAGTGATTATGTGCTTTCTAGTGCAATTTTCCAATTTGTGGACGCGTTCTGAGTGCTGCTTGACTACTGTAAGGAACTAGGCAGTAGTATAAAAGGGGAAAGAGCCTGGCAGAGCTTAGTGAGGGTTGTCTCGTGCTTGCTGACTGAGCGGTTGCGTTTCGGCGTAGTTCTAACGCTTGCTGGGAACGAGCACAAAAATGGCAACTCTCCCGAAGTGACTTTGCAGTGTCCTGTGTGATCCTGAACATGAGAACGAGGCCTTCTCTGTGCGCTGCGCTCAAGCAACGTCGAGGGACGACCGGTTTCGTTTACGAGCATCATCGAGCGACATCCCTCTGGACAGCGGATGCAGTCCCCTGACCATCGGGATCTCCTTCTCCCGGCGGGGCGGTCTGTTACGTCTCGCCTACAGCGCGCGGTATAGCCGGCGCGGATGCACCGGATGCCGCGGCTTCGTTCATCGCTGCCGCAACGCCTCCCGCCAAGCGCGTCCAGGCAGGTTTCAGTGCCACGTGTCGTCGTGCGTGCGTGTGTGTGTGTGTGCATGTTTTGCCCACGCTTGTCAAAGCGCGGCAGCCGGGGAGAGGAGCTCTCCAACTGGGAGGCGAGGAGGTCTGACCGGCGCCGGCCTGGCGGACGCGCCCGTCACGTCTGGACATGTTCAAGCGACGCCGTATCGGGCGCCTCTTCCCAAGCCGTTCCCTCTTGCCCTCGACTCCGAGGGTATAAAAAAAGACAGCTGCGCCGGACGCAAGAGAGAGACTCCGATTTCTTCCTTCGAGTAACGTGGTCGCCCTGACCGGCTGCTCTTTTGAGATGCCAGAATAAACAAGTTGTTCTGTTGCCAGTCGACTCATCCTTTGCTGGGACCTTCGTATGTTTCCAGCTTTGCCCCAGGCCGCCAGGCCAACGCTACCCTTGGGGCTTGCAACCCAAATGCAACAATGTGTAGGTAGTTAGATAATTTAAGGTGATATTGTCAGGGCTCTGAGAAGTTTGCAAAAGTTTGTATAAGGCACAGCTTCCTTCTTACATTGAGCAGACTGGTCGAGGCAGCGATTTAATCCAGAGCACTGAAGAGAAAAGAGCTGATAATGAGATTTCGTTTAATACGTTAATTGCTTAAGATCAACTGAATCTAGGCCGGACGCATATATTAGTTGCTGCTAATGTTCATGTAGAGGTTTGTGTAAGCTGACTTCGTTAAATTATGGTTTTGCTGCTGTTTTGCCCCAAATCCTGAATGTTTGAAAAGATAAGCGGGTGAATGTTTCGCACAGAGAAATCTGATTATGAGTTTAAACTCTCAGATTTATTAAGCGTACTATCTGAGTAAAGCGTGCGCTAGATTCATTAAAACCCCACAGTTAGCACAGGGAATGGGCTGCGGAAGTAATATTTAAGCTGAAATGGTGAAGTTGGTGCTACGGAAAGTGAGATAAAGCAGAAAGAGGGAGAGAATTATCAGCTTATCATTAGAAAAAACAAGCTTCCTGATGAATGCGCCCTGCGCCGGCGTGTAGGCGTCCTCAGTTAGGCGGCTTATACCATGTTTAGTTTGAGCAAGCCACGCTTGTTTGCATTTTGCGTTCGTAACGACCCTGGGCTCATTAAAACTTGCTAGGTTTTTGCCAATGCTAATACAGCATTCAAATTATATTATTCGCAGTGAAGAAGCGGAATTACTACCTCTAAAGTCAACAGCATCAGCATCATTGAAGGCCTGGTTTAGTTCGCTTGTGATGTTTTAGTACCCTTTGCAGCATTCTGATATAGATGCCTTTTCAGAGATAGCAACGGCTAACTTGGCCGTGAGAGTAGTTGTTAGGAAAACGACGGACCCACCGAGGCAAGTACGTGAAACTGTTTATTAGACAACCACCCTTCACAGTTAGTAGCATTGGTAGGACGCCTACCAGGACCATAGCTGCTTCTTGCTCTGATGAGCTGGTCCATCATGAGTGCGTCCAAGAAGACGTCCGCCGGATCACGTGGAAGGAAACGGAAGACGCAAGGAGGGATTTTAGGAGAGTAGGAAAAGGTACGAAATGCAAAAATAGGCAGAAAAAGATTCCAATTGCAAGATGCAGTTCTAAATGAAAATATAGAACTGCAGCGATAAGACATAGAACTACACGCATACGAAAAGGTATAAAGCGAAACAGCATTAAAATAGGAAAAATACATATATTTGAGAAAAAAAACACTTCAAGTCATGTAGCTACAGATCAGAAGCGAAGAATTACAATGAATGCATTTGCAGTAAGTTAACTCTTTTGGGAAAATATTAAGGCTGACAACAATTATCTTTGCGAAAGGGCATTATGCGAGATTTTCACTCTACATTCAGGAGCAAAAAGTTGTCAAAAGAAACCAAACACACCTGTTAATGTCAGTTTATTATCTGGTAACAAAATTTTATACTTGACGTGTGATTTCGGTAAACTAAGGATGATACATTTTCTCTAGTTGGCAATGACGGCTATAGAAATTTTGCGGAAAGGATTGTCGATGAAATGGCGATGTTAGCACTTTCAATTCTCTTGATATCAGATTGAACGAGAAGCGCTGTAATGAGGGAAGCTTGATCTAATACTTAAAAACCAATTGATTTATATACGAGTGCACAGTGTAGGTGCACATCGAAGGAAAAACAATTTGATGTGAGCATCAGCCTTTACGTAACATACATATTTATTCCAGTTAGGATCCATCGTAATCAAAAGTCATTTATACTTCCATTTGGAAACTTGCCCTAATTAATGTTAGTTTAACAAATTATATTTTGGAAGGCAATTTCTTCAAGACTCAGGGACATGAATGCTACATGCGTCCCAAATAAAAGCCTATAATACGACGGATTCATGAAACAGATAACGTGTAGAGGGAGCAGCCAGAAGCAAAATTCACAGCGCATGTTTCGGCAAAGACAGAATAAAGTGTTCGGATACCACGGTGAAATAGAGGCACCTCTTCATTAATAAAGGCTGCCAGTATCTTATTCAAATATAAAACATCTTTTTGCAATGAATATAACTTCAATTGATACAGAATGTTATAGCGACATATTTATGGAGATTAATGGTAGCATTCAACATATTATCCGCGAAAGTATGTGCTTAGATAAACGTGCTCTAGGACGTTCGCTACGAGTGAACATGATGAATTCGGCTTCTAAAAGCTCATATTCCGAGATATAATATTTTGTTGACTTCATTAAGGTTTAGTAGAAAAATTCAGTCTGTGCGAAAAAGAAATGACTTGAAATAGTAAGCATAAGACAGTATGCAAAGTTCTCGTACGAAGTAATGGTTAACGAGCTCAAAAAAGACGAAGACGCAAAGGAGATGACAACACGACAAAAGCGCTTTTTTGCGCTCGCTAACCATGAACCTAGCAAAAGGAGCAGCGCCAAAGCATGCAACCACAGACGAAGAAAGGACAAGGCACAAGCGCTAACAACGGAAGTTACTTCCATCATCGCTGACTAACAACTGATGATACTTGCATCAGCACTCCCTCATTATCACTCTTAGAAGTAGAGGTAGACTTTTTAGAAGCAGATAACGATTTAGTTTTTGTCTTGATGCTTGCTTTTGCTAGATTTTATCTTTCACAATTGTTCGCTCTTCTCCTCTTCAGCTCTGTTGCTCGCCTTATTTAAGGTGTGCCTTCCTTTAATAAAATTCAGTGTGTAGTCAGCGCTTGTGTCTTGTCCTTTCTACGTTTGTGGTTGCATGCTATGGCGTTGCTCCTTTTCCTAGGTTCAAAATGCACCAACTAGCCCAAAAAGAAGTTTTACTGACGTTAACCATGAATACGTATCAACTAGCCCAACTTCTCGTGCTACTGCTCACGTTGTTTTGAGAAGGATGCTTTCAACATCTTGTTTCGCAGTGGCCATAGATTTTAGCACAGAAAACATAGGAATGGTCATAGATTTTACAAGAATGTTAAGAAAATTAAGAGGACACTTAAGCTTCGCCTTAAGGGTATGACGCGAAAGCGTAGTGGGTTAGGGCTTTAAATCTAATCAGTTTGATACCCCTGAATGCATTCGTCGTTTTCTTCAATTATTTCAATTATTGTGTGCTGAATTACCCAGAATAGACGTTCTTAATTAGCAGCATCAAATACTGGCTTTTCATTCGGAACATTCTGACACCTTTGAACCCCTTTTTTCATTAGTTATTTTTGCATTTCTTTAAATAATCAATTATTTACAATTATTTCATCAACTTGTCATCGTCTATCACACACACCAATCAATCATCAATCACTAGAAACACAAATTACCATGGTACATTTTTTTACGCAGCCCCTGATTATTTCCGGCACGCGGTGCCGACTAATTCTACGCCGATGGCTTTTCGACCGAACGAGCTCTATACGGTCTTGCGTAAAAAATCCTCCTTTATTCCACCTCCGCCATTTAGTTGGCAGCGACGATTATTGGTCGGGCTCAGCTGGGCACATTGATCACGCGATATGTAATCAGGTGGAAGCAATTACTCTCATTCTGCAATGAAGACTTTTTAAAGAATATTAATCTTCGAGTGACAGCGGTTTTCCGCAGGTACCGTACTGCAATTTAGCATTATGTAGCTTGCTGGTGAATAGTTGAACTCTTCGGCAATATAAGCTCAGCTGCTCGTGTTCAGCTGAGGACTGGCAGTTCAACTGACTAAACTGAGGCTTTTCCGTAATCTAATACGTGGTCGATGCTGGCGTTTCACTGTAATAGGGCACTAATATGACGTTAATGACTGCAATGTTTCTATTAATTTGGGGTACTGAACCGAAACGTGTCTTTAATTAACTAGGTCACAATACCAGAATCCACCAGGAACTTTCCTCTATTGGTCGCTTCTAGCCACTTCCGCATTTTGCGCGGCACGTAGTGAGGAGACTGCCAGAAGCAGCCAGACCTGCACAAAAGCATTCGACTACTATGTTTCTGTTCCAGGGAAGGTATTATATACTAATGCTTCATCTTCTCGCTTTGTTTTTCATCGCTGTTCTGTAAAGCAGAGACTGGATATTATCAGCGATACCACGCCTAGTCGAAAGCCCTAACAGATTGTTTTTGCCGCCACAAGAAATTTTCTATAAATTATTTCACCATGAGCTCGTAGTAAAAACAGAAATGCTTGAGGAACAATAAAATTTTATGTAGTTATTATTACAAAGAAATACTGCAGAACTACAGATACACTGCAGACTACACAAAAATGCTAGAAAAGAACAGAAAAGTTTGTTGTTACGAAAAAGACAACAAAACACTGTCGTACATTTTTAAGCCCACTAGCAGGTTCTCCCAGCACAATTTCAAACGGGGCAAATAAAGAACTTGAATAGAATTGAAATAGTGTTACGTTCATCCCGCTTTGAGGTCATTTCTTCTACTGCCTGAAAACACTGTCTTTGAGCCAAAGTGTAAATGTAGTGTGCGTGCCGATGCCGTCTGCGTCGCTCCTTTGAATATGGCATGTTCACTGTATTGGTAGTCTTCCTTTCATCCTTACCTCAGAATTTGGACAATACTGATAGACTGGGCATCAGCGGTGACACTGTACTTGGAGCAATACGAAAACGTGGTAGCCGAAGTCACAATTCATTTCTTTGATGTTTAGCAAGAGAAGCTGATATTATTGAGAAATTCATGCGGTGAATAAAGCATGCCGAAATCTCAGTATAGATGTCATGTGTATCCATTGATACCCTGCGAACAGGTGCGCATTGCGCCAAGCAAACCGTCTCTGCTCTTAAAACTTCCAGCGCAGTTTTCATATTGTGAACACCAGGAAAAGCGCAAATCTAAAGGAATGGCAGTTATGACCGTGGGTCATCTCGGCCTCATGTGTTTTCCGCTAATTCAGTCACACTTGTCAAAGAAGGCTACATTCTTCTTGTTGTCGAACTTCCCATCTTTCCATTTGAGCATGCGCCTCATGATCGAATGCTCAGTCCGAAGAAAATTCGCATCTACAATGAAGGAGCGATTAAATTACAGATCCTTCTAGCCGTAGACTAACTTCTCCATGTTGCCATAGCATTCGAGCGAAAAAAAATTCTGCAAATGCCAAATGAGCAGAAGTCGCTGTGTAAAAGTAATACTGACGCTTCTAAGTGCGGCACTCAAGCAAACATGGCAGATGGTTCCACTAACCTTGAATAATTCGAACGAAGGGCTGCCGAGCCAAGCAAAAAGTGAGACGGATGTCACTGAAGCACTGACAGCTTTCGGAATAACCGTAGTTCTTTCGCACAAACACAAATTCTTCATGCCTGGCTTATGACCGGAGGCTGGCCACGTCCAAACTCACGAAAAGAAAGTGTTCACAGGAATGCAGGTAGCCTTCCGGCTTCATATGCGAAAGAAGCGTCAGATATTCACTGTGTTGAGATGCAGGCCGCATATATAGACAGCAATAAATCCCATGGCTTTAGCATTTGATGTATGAGCTGTAGTTTACGCCGAAAGCCAAGAGTGACGTGAGCGACGATATTTTAATCTTTGCAACTGTACACCGTGCCGCAAAAACTTTTGGCTTTGGTTCGGTAACTCCGTTCAGGCTCTATACTCTATTTTGGGTGCTATCTGGTATTTTTCTGAACATTGCTTTAGAGACTTGCTTAATCTTTGTGAATAAGAAAATTATTCCCACGGGAGGAGGAGCATAGAGATAAACTGGTGGGAATATTTTTGTTGCAGAGAAACATAGTATAGTCAAGATACCTTGCTGTGTAGAGATGCAATTTTTTCTTTATATTCCAAACTGACATGATGAACACACTAAAATAAGCACAATGACAAGACGTGCACTAATGAACAGTAACGGTAAAAAAAATGAAAAATTGAGAACGATATAAGATTTGCCAAAGAGCCCACAGAAATAGAGGAAGAGAGAGAGAGAGAGAGAGAAAGTTGGAAAGGCAGGAAGGTTAACTAGGCAGCGCCCGGTATGCTACCCTACACGTGGGAAGGGGAAAGGAGGGAGAGATAGAAAAGGGAGAGAACAATGGATATGATCACTTTTCCACGTGTCGGTTGGCCGTTACTTGCAGGGTACACAGGGCACACACTGATTGTTCACAATCTAGCACTCATTCCTGAGTTCCTCAAGAACTTTAGGAGTGCCTTCAAAGCTGTCCTCTGCGATGAAGGCTTCCTCCAAGGACCCTGAATCGTGGCTTCAGTAAGGGGCCGAGGATCTAAACGGCGGACTGTTGCAGACAGGAGTGCACGCTCACGCTGAAACCGAGGGCAGTTACAAAGAAGGTGTTCTATAGTTTCACATCACCCACACATCTCACACGCAGGAGAGTCTGCCATTGCGATTAAGTGGGAGCAGGCATTTGTGAACGCCACTCCCAGTAACAGGCGACACAATAGCGTACCATCGCAGCGGGAGAGGCCGGACGGAGGACTGAGTTGGAGTAAGGGGTCTAGGCAGTGTAGACGGCATGAGGAGTTGGTAGTAGAGGACCATGGCGCTAAAAGCTCTCTTCAGCCAAGCATTCGCAGATGTCTTGCTGCGCCGGCTCTTGTCAACGGTATCTGGACAATGTTGGCACTGCCGTGAGCCGCTCGAGCTGCAGCAACAGCTACGTCGTTTCCAACAATGCCAGAGTGTCCCGGTATCAACTGGAAGACGATGTCATGACCCCCTTTCTGCGCCTGGTGTTGGAGATGTCTTAATTCAGCTACGAGTTGATCGTGATCGCCAAGGCGTAAAGCAGAATTAAGACACTGTAAGGCTGCTTTTGAGTCACAGAACACAGCCCATTTGTGGGGTGTTTGTGCACCGAAGTACTGCACAGCCGCACGAAGAGCGGACAATTCTGACCCGATGGAGGTTGTCCAATGCGAAGTTTGCTGAATAATACTTATCTGTCTTGCAGGAATGACCACGGCGTAGGCTGAACTTGTACCGGAGACCAAACCATCTGTATACACATGAGTGCGGTCACAACCTGCGGCGTGGAGTAGGCAGAGTGTCGCCTGTTTAATGGCCGGTGTCGATAAGTTCGATTTTTTCGTTATGCCCGGAGTTGTAAGGCGCACGCATGGCTCCCACAGACACCATAGCGCAGAGGAAGGCCGTGCTGCCGGGGTGAACTGCGAAGGGATAGACGACTGGTGGGCTGCTATAACCTTTGAAAACGATGCTTGTGGTCTTTGATTCGCCACTGACACAAGGTGGTGCTGTGGAATTCTTGTTAGAAGCCGTATGTGGATCCGCAGGGTTTAAAGGGTTATATACGTCGAAAGTGGGTTGTTCTGGGCTACTGCAATGGTTGCAACTGTTTATGCGCTGCGAGGGAGACCCAGGCATGTGCGAAGTGCCTGACCTTGTATAGCTTGCAGGACACGCAAATTCGTCTTGCATGTGCTTGCAAAGCACTGGTGCACTATACCGCAAAAATAAAAAAAAGTGCTCTTTAGAGTTCCAGCAATGATCGAATCGACAATCCCCATTATTTGCCGCCAAGAAATCTGAGCAGATGTGTGATAGAGATTAGTTTTTTCTTTACAATGGTGCAGTTCGGGCTCCATGATAAATTCCGATCTATAACAATTCCTAAACGATGAGATGCACGATAGGCAATGACATGGCAGTCAATGGTTAGCGGATAACGAGTCATACTTTTGCGCGTGAATAACACTATAGCGCATTTCTCGGCTGACACGCTCAGACCTTCCTCTCGGAGATAAGAGAAAGTTATGGTTGCTACCTTCTGAAGTCTTGCTCGCACCGAGAGACGCGTCACAGAGGAGGCTCAGATGCAATGTCATCGGCATACATAGAGACATGGACGGTATTAGCTAGGTACTCCTGGAGTCTTATAAGTGTTAGATTAAACAAAGTAGGACTGAGCACTCCGTCCTGGGGCACACCCCGGTAGGTGTAAAGCACGGGCGTGGAGACATCTTCACACATAATAAAAAATGTCCTGTTGGTCAGATAGCTTAGGATCCACCTATGCATCCGACCACCGATTCCAACAGCCTCTAGCGCATCAAGGATGGCCTCATGTGAAACGTTATCGTATGCACCTTTGATGTAAAGAAAATTGCCGCGCACACGAGTTTTCTGGCGTTTCTGTTGCTGTACTGTAGACACGAGGTCAATGACGTGGTCTATAGAGGAGCGACCCCGTCGGAAACTCGCCATGGCATTAGGAAACACGTTATTGTGCTCAAGGTACCACTCAAGACGCGCCAGAAGCATTCTTTCTATGACTTTTCCCACACAACTGGCCAAAGCTATTGGCCTGCATGATGACCGGTCGAGCGGGGATTTCCCTTGTTTTAGTAATGATATCATGCGACTGGATTTCCACTGGGGAGGGACAACTCCGCCTTGCCACGAGTGGTTGTAAAGGCTGAGTAGCTCTATACGCGCGTCGTGGCCAAGGTGGCACAGCGCAGCATATGTAATGCCTTCCGGACCTGGTGCAGATGAACGCTTACATCTGCAAGGGCAGCATCAAGTTTCTCACAAGTAAAGACAACATCCATCGATGAGTCCTGTGATGCAGGAGGAACAAGCTGGGAACCCGAGGTCGTCACTTCACCCGCGATCGTCCTGCAGAAATCAGTTGGAACTTCAATCTGATGACGATTTTGATGTAGAGCCAACGCATAGAAAGGCTGTCTTTGCTGTGGAAGCGTTCGAAGCCCCCGCACTGTCCGCCAAATGAGAGACATGGGCTTTCGAGGATCCAGAGATTGGCAGAAGGACTTCCAGCGCTGTTCTGCCAGCGTGTCCAGTCGTCGCTTGATTTTCCTCTAAACACGACGCGCCTCTCTGAGGTATCTTACGCATTTGGTCCGTCTGTAACGTCTTTCTCCACGCCGACGAATAGCACGTAGGCGGTCTAATTCCACATCAAATTCGGTGCGCATTCTAGTTGACGTGAGGAAGCCTCTTGCAGGCTTCATTGCTGTTGCTATATTGTCCTCCTTAACTGGAATGAGGGCTTCTTTACACTCCTCTTCCATTCGAGTTTTATATGCCGTCCAATCGATGTGCGCGTGTTTAGCTGAGCTGGACGCCCCAAGACCTGGAATCTTGAAGTAGGTGCGTATGTGGTCACTCCCGCGGGTCTCCACATTACAAAACCACTGGACACGCCGGCGCAGAAACCGCGAATCTAGCGTCAGGTCTAGGCAACTGCTGTATGAACTGCCTCGCAGGTATGTCGGGCTCCTGTCATTCATTATGGAAAGTTCATTTGCTGAAGCAAATACGGCCAGATTCCGCCCTCTGGCGTTGACTATAAGACTTCCCAACAGTTGGTGGTGGGCGTTGAAATCTCCGCTAATAATCCAAGGCGCCCAGGTTGCCACCATAATTGTCTTCAACCTCTCGCAGTCCAGTTGAGAGGAGGGGGAGACATACGCCGCAATCAGTGTGAACTCGGTGGATCCTTTTTTGACCTTGAAACACACGTACTGATTGTCATTGTGGTGTTGAACTGGTCAGCAAACGTACGTTATGTTGGTGCAGATGTGGACCAGAAATTTGCTGTGCTCTCCGCATGTCGGAGCGAAGAAGGGCTCGAACCCGGAAAGCCTGACTGCTTGGGATAAGTTAGGTTCACAAATGACTAATATCGGGAAGTGGTTGTGGAAAACATATTGCCTAAAACTTGCGATTCGTGACTTTAGGCCTCTTGCGTTCCACTGGAAGACCGAAGCGCCACTGACTTCCTCACGAAACGTGGGAAGCTGGCCAGCCATTATGTTTTAAAGATCTTGTAGTGCTGGAACCAGAGAGTCTAGCACCTGTAAGACGCTTCGGGCGGTTGACGATGGCAGGGCCTGTATCAGAGGGCGAATGGCGTTGACCACCGTCCTGAGGATAACGAGGGCTTGGCGATCTTGCTCTGGGAGCCTTTCTCTAACGACAGGTGAGCTCGGCAATGGGAGCTTGCGCTGAGAAGGCTCAGCAGGACGTAACGGTGGCAGCGCTGGCAAAGCATCCGCACATGAAGAGGTCTGATTATCCTTGGCGATTTTTCGTGGACTGGGCACACTTGTACGTGGCGACACGGGAGGAGGTTGAGAAGGAGGTGCCGTGGGCGCATCGATGCGGTTGCTTTCTGCAATACACTTTCTTGGGTTCTTCTTGCAGCGAGAACGCCTTTTCCGAACAGTCGCGGCAGCTTCTCGGTGCGTAGAATTGTCCGGAACCATTTGCATTAGAATGGCACGCTCGTTTCTAAGCGCGGACAATTCTTAGATGAGGCGTCATGAGGCCCGTTTCAGTTGGCACACTTAAGCACTTGTGCATTACATGACTTAGCGCTGTGAGCTCCGGCACAACGAGAGCACATTCTCGTGTTGTCGCAGACCCCGCTCACATGACCCAGTTTCAAACATTTGTGGCACTGCAGGGGTTTCAGAACTAATGGCCGCACGGCATGACGGAAATGGCCCACCTTCACGTGTGATGGAAGGCTGTCGACTTGGAACAAAATCTTCACACAACGGGAATTACCCAGACGTGATACCCGTAGAATTACGGTGCCATCATTTGCCGGCGTCACGAGAATGGGCAAATCATCTCGCTTGATAGCCTCGTCGACACCATAAATTACGCCGGAAGAGGACTCGTTCCTGCTGAGGGGGATAACAGTACGTACTTATAACCCACTGAGCTGAGTTATGGCCCGCAGTGGTTCCAACGCAGCCGCATGGTGGACATAAACGGCTAAAATGTTATTCCGCGCATTTACTCGAACGTCTTTGATTTCGTTAGGCACGAGGGCCTCGTGTTCTAAAGAGATGACTTGCCTGTTAAGCCGCCTCATGTTGTCTGTTGGCTGTACAGGAAGAATGAGGATGGTGTGTTGCCACTTGTTTTTACAGTGGACTGACTGGATTACGATCCTGCTCTTAGCAGTCTTCGCTTGGTCCTCCGGCTGAGGTAAGTCTCAAAGCCGTCCTCACTGCTGGACTCGCTGAGATACTTGATGGTGTCATCGCTGTCGGGGTCGCTCGGACGGCTGCACTGCTTCCTCAACGAGCTCGAGGAGGAGGCCGCCAGGCCATTCGGATGCCCTGGAGGGTTCAGGTCCATCGCTGTATCACGGGGACGGCGTCCCCGCAGTATACACGCAAGAACACAGAAAAAAGCTGGAGACTGACTGAAATGAAGGAAGGAAGGAAGGCCTCAGACGTTGCTGGCACATACCCACTACGGGAGAGTGGCCAAGACACAGGCGGTTAATTAGTGGATACAGGAAAGTTTTGACGGGAAAAGGAGTGGTAATATTATGTAGTCTGAGAGATTGGAAGAGGCAAAGGCCAGGGGTCCTGTTAACTTGGAGATCCAAGACGGGACAATTGCTTAATGTGCATAATAGTACACAATGCCTGTAAAGTTGCAATGTCGTACTGACTGAGGGCGGGAAAAAGAAATTAGAATGGGAGTCGCTGCGTTTCTTGAAGAAAAGTTTGCACAGCAGAGCGCACACTCCTGTCGCTTCGTCCAAGCAAAGAAGCGCCAATGGAAAGAACAACCGCGGAAGACACAGGCAAGCCGAGTTGATGAAATGGAATTTGCAAAAGACGCTTCCTCAAATGAGAAAAGCGGCGGCAGAACAGCAGAAAGTGGTCTATTGTCTCAGGTTCGGCACAAAAAGGGCACAGTGGGGAACCTGCCAGGCCAGATCTGTGAAGGTAGAAATTTAGAAGGGGAACCCGGCAACGCAAGCGCGTGAAAGAGACCTCTAGTCTGCGTGAGCGGCAGTCTTTGCTACTCCAAGGATGCAGAAGATGCTGATATTCGGAAGATGATGTTAGAGCCGAGGCAGCAAATTCCTGAAATATTGTGTAGCTGCGAAACCTCGCCGCAGCTGTATATGCACACGATGGCAGGACAGCAACAATTGGGCCGCTGAGAGAGGCTCTTGCTAAGGAATCTGCAACCTAATTTAATTGAAAGCCCATGTGACCGGGTACCCAAAGCAACCTTACCGAATTTAGATGGAGCAGAATTAGGAACTTAAAGAGGCGTAATGGCCGAGAGTCAGTGGGTGATGATAAGGAAGAGCAAATGGACAGAGAGTCTGTAGATTCTAATTTTCGTAAGGCTAAGATTACTGCTAATAATTCAGCCAGAAAAATTGGAGTGAAGTCAGGAAGACGGAGAGAAAAAGACCAATCCAGTGAAGGCGAAAAAATTCCCACACCTGCCTTTTCGCGATCCTGCGAGGCATCGGTAGCAATAAGAACATGAGAGGGAAAGGACCTTAGGTGGTCCTGCAATAGACCCTGAAGAAGCGGGAAGGGCTGCAGCTTTGCATTCGATGGGGAAATGTCATCGAATTCCATCTGGACAGATGAGGAGTTGTTATATATTTGGCGGACATCTGTGAAATTAATATTTATGTGATCAAGGAGGGACTGCATGTAACATATCTGCGGGTTATAAAATCGAGACCAGGTAGCACTAAAAAAGGCGGAAGGTTGAATAAGAAATATTATACTGGAAGCGTGAAGAGGTGAGTCGCACAATTTTAAAAATGTTTGAACTGTTAAAAGGCGAAACCTGGCTGATAACGAAGGCATTCGCGTCTCAAGGTGCAGAACAGCATTGGCGACATATTTTGGAAGCCCCAGACAAAGGCGCAACGCCTCACGCTCCAAAAGCACAAGAAGGCGAAGTTTATAGGCAGGAGCTCCTGAGAATAAAACACACCCGAACTCTAAAATTTGGCGGACGTGCATTTTATAAATCATCAGAAGCGTATGACTTCTCATGCCTGACCTAGCACTACAAAGCCTGCGCAGGATGTCAATGGCCCGAACTCCTTTTGCAGAAATTTGCTCAATGTGTGGCTGCCAGGAGAGAGTAGAGTCGTATATGACACCGAGATACTTCACCGTTTGAACTTGAGGTATAATGGTATTTCTATAGACCAGGCAGATATTTACTAGAACAGAAACTGGAAACACTAACAATGCGCATTTCTTCACATTAAGGGACAGTTGAATTCTTCCTAGCCAGTTGTCAAGAACAGAATCAGAATCAGAATCACAACGTTTATTCACGCAGAAATTTATACACAAAATGCTGTGTAGTCATCTGGATCCTTAGCCGCTATGGCTAGTGATGGATCCATTACAAACATTGTCAGAGTTAAACAATCACTATATGGAGCATTGCTATGAGCAACAACACGTGTTTAGCTTGGTGCATCAGATTGCTTGTTAAGGTAGTGGCGTTTTAGTTTAGAAACAAAGTTGGACGTGTATTTCATGTAACACGGCACGGTATTCCATATTTTAGCCCCGATAAAAGAAATTGAGCGCCGCCCGTATATGTTGTGAGCTATGGGTAAATTAAAATTATTGTGCTGTGCCTGCCTAGTGTCACGTTTGGGAGAGATGAATATGGAAGAAGGATGTGGAGAGTTCGTGCTAATTATCTGGCGGACTAAAATGGCCGTTTTGTACTCACGTACATTGGTGAAGGGCATTATGTTTAATTCATCAAAAAGAGGTTTGGATGGTATTGCTCTCGGTGCATATGATATTATTCTGACAGCCCTTTTCTGGAGAGTGCTAACTTTTGCTAAGTAAGATGCGAAGGTGAAACCCCAGGATTCAATGCAGTATATTAAATGGTTATGGAAAACGCTGAAATACATCATTCGTAGTGTGTTCTTGTCAAAATGTTTTTGTGCTTTAATTAGTGCATAGCACCCAGAGGTTAACTTTTTGCATAAGTTTTCTATATGAGGTGCCCAGTGTAGATTCTCATCAAGAGTTACTCCTAAATATTTGTAGCTTTGAACCCGTTCAATTGGTAATCCATCGAGATGCAGACTACATTCTACGGGGATAGATTTACGACGGGAGGTGAAAGCAATGAACTTTGTTTTTTTAACATTTAGCGCTAGTTTGTTAGTGCTAAACCAATTTGCTGCTTTTTGGAGGCTATCATTTGCAAGTGATTCAGCCTTTTCTGCCGACTGATGAGGTATTAGTAGAGCTGTGTCATCTGCGTACATGACTGCTTGTCCATGCTCAATGAAACGAGGAAAATCATTTATAAAGAGGGAAAAAAGCAGGGGGCCAAGTACTGACCCTTGCGGAACTCCTGTCCTAACTTCCCCCATTGAAGATCTTTGATCTGAGATTTGCACGAATTGCATGCGGTTAGTTAGGTAATTACATTGAGGTAATTTTGCAGGGTTTGATAAAGAGTGTGAATGTAACCTGCTGATGCAAAGAAATGCAATATCGTCGGCGTACAGATAAGTTTTCACATTTTGAATGCATGGAATTGAGCTTAGAAAAATGTTAAAAAGAACAGGTGAGAGAACTGATCCTTGTGGAACACCTCTTGTCTGTGGAAATCTCCTTGAGGAAACACCATTTTGTCAGCAGTAAAATTCTATATTTTCCAAAAAAACAGAAATCCAGGCTACAAAATAGCTTGGGAAGTTGAGTGTCTGTAATCTTAGTAATAGAGTCGAGTGCGCCACGCTGTCGTATGCTTTACTGACATCCAAGGTGACAAGCGCAGCAAACGTTTTTCTATTGCGAGCTAATTTAATACGACTCTCAAGGTCAGTATGAGCACACCAAATTGAACCACCCGGCCTGAAACCAATTTGGCATGGATTCAATACAGCATTTTCTAAAATGAATGACATGACACGGCTGAGAATGACCCTTTCCACCAATTTCACAAGGTTCGATGTTAACGACATAGGGAGTATATTGTCTAAAGTTAAGCCCTCCCCTTGCTTTTTAAGCAATGGAACTATTTCAGCAACACGCCACTCATGCCCTATCCAAGGACCTTTAATAGAATGGTTCATTAGAGCCAACATGTCTGCAGGAGATTCATTGAACAATATTTAGATCATAGATGAAGTGACCTTATCGGGGCCAGGAGCCGCTGGGGATCAGCGCAGAACAATTTGCGACAGCTCAGGCATAGAGACCTCAGTGAAATCACTTGAGGTGCATGTGAATATAGTAGGAGAAGGTAAAACAGATGTAAAGCGAAGCTCTAGGCCACACGCAATATCCTCTAAGGCCTTTTCGATGTCAGCAGGGGACTGAACAAGGGATTCAATGTTGGCAGCCGGAGGAATAACCTTGTTGCGCCTCATGAAATTAAACAAAGCTCGTTTATTTCCTGATTGGGAAAGGAAATCATAATGATTTGTATTATACTGCTCCTTTGCACGGGCGACAGTGCGCTTAAATGTTGCTGCAACATACTTATAATCCAGCCAATTTTTTGGGCTTTGATTGATGAGAAGTTTCTTCCAAGCTGCTTTCCGTCGTCTATATGCACGCGTGCACTCAGCATTCCACCAATTGTTCGCGATTGCACCCTTTGTTCTCTTAAGCAAAAATTCAGACTTTTGCCTTGCATGGTCCAGTACTGAGCATAGATGTGCACCCTTGCTTTCGGCACTTCTCTGAACGCGAGTGTCTGAAGTGATTTGGAGGGCTGATTTTAGCGTGTCTTTAAAGCAATTGTAATTTATTAACGTGCGCTGATGTCGCTCAGGAAGAGTTAATTTACACGCAAACTTGAAACTAATTGGCAGATGATCCCTGTTTGTTGCACAGTCAACAGGCGCCCAAGACATAACAGAGACTCCTGGGGAGGGAAAACTTAAATCCAAGGCAGAGCGGCATTGACTGCGAACAAACGTAGGCAATCCGGAATTGTTGCAGATCAAGTTGTTGCCAGAAGCCCAATCAAATAGTCTAGAACCAAAGCTGTCTGTTTTAAACCCCCAAGTCACATGGTGCGAATTGAAGTCGCCAAGTAATAGAACCTGAGATCGGCTACTAGATATGAGTGAGTCAAGGGACCGAGTGTCACGCACACCAGACGGGAAATATGCATTAGCTACCGTAAAGGGCTGTTGACCTGGGACACTGAGGTCAACCGCAAGGATTTCACATTCATTGTCCGCATATTGAAAAGAAATGCATGCCATGTGGCAAAACTTTGTAGATATGAGCACTAACAACCCTCCCCCTCGTGCTGACCGGTCAAGCCGGAACGGATGGTAATCCTTGAGATGATCATTGAAATTTGAAGTTAGCCATGTTTCCTGTAAAGCAACTAAATCTGGTAGAAGCTGATTGCATAGGCAATTTATATCTGTTGAAGCGGAGAATATAGATCGACAATTCCACTGGAGTACACTTAAGAACCCTATCTTGGCGGAAGTGCCGCAGCCGCGACTGCCTTTTCTAGAATACTGGTCTTAGCGTTTTGACTTGCGTTACTTTTCTTTGTCTTTGACTGGGGCAAGATGGACCTGCAATATTCAGAGGAGACCCACTTCGTTTCTGGGCGCGGAGATCAGACTCCATATCCATACAATCCATAGAGGATGCGTCCATAACGCTATGCGAAGGAGAGGCCTGAGAGGTATTTTGTTGCTCACATTGTTTTTGGCCCTGTGGAGCGGAATAGATTACTATAGGAGGGGTAGCTTCCGAAGCCAAAGAACACAAGAGCGGAGCGGTGGACAAGATTGGTCATCTGAGCAGCTATGACCTGCGAAATGCACGTGGACACGGTTTCCATAATGCGATCCATTGCATTTGCCACAGCTTTCTCAACTGCCGCTGTAATAGCCTGGGACCAACTAGAATCCACCATGGGTGGACATTTGGCGGCCACACTAGAGTAGGCTGAGGCTCCCTCCTTGACTGCGGCAAAAGCCTCTCTCCGCTTGCATCTGCGCTTGTCTATAAGCTCGAGCACCTGAACTTCTTGTGCTCGTGCAGGACAGTCAGGCCAATCAGCAGGGTGAGCACCGCTACACAAACAATATTTCTCTTGCTGTTCAGGACATTCCTCTCTGCAATGACGTTCCCCACAGGCACATCAGCGTAAGGCCTATTTGCAGGCTTTGCCGCTGTGGACAAATCGCCAGCAGTTTTGACACTGAAGGGGCCTAGAGTTAAAGGCATCTACTCAAAAAACCAATGGCCACACCTTAATCTCTGACGGGCAAAATATTCCTGCAAATGTGGCAATGACGGACTCCGTAGGAATTTTTTCTCCGTCAACCATCCTGCTGCATCGATGGACAGCAATCACTCCCGCTGGCGAGAGGTTCTCAAGCGTTTCCGCAGGGCTCAATCGAGAGTCGACCCCTCGGACCAAGCCCTTGGAACATGCTAGATGAGGCGGAATGAATGCGCTCACCGGGTGGTTGGCGTACACTTCAGCAGGTCTTCAATACAGGCTTTATCCGGCGACCTGCACAAAATACCACCCCTGCCGAACTGCCGGACGTCGGTAATGTGCATGAAATGCTGCGATGTGGACCTAAGAGCCGCCTGCACGGCCTCCGGGTTGTTCAGGCGGATAGCGCCTCCATCGGAAGGCACTAATGCGACTGGAATGCTTGAAACACCGCTGCGGAAAAAGAGATCATTGGGAGCTGGTCTTTAGGAAGAGATGCCGACAAAGGGGGAAAACCCCTGGCCAGGAGAAGAAGTAGACATTAAGCTCTCGTCCCGCACCCAATCACCCCAGAAGAGGAGCAAACAGTCACAGACAAAAAGAAGAAATTTAGCAAGCTAGAGCAACACCGCCAGGTACTTAGCCACTGCCCCGCAGCCTGGGTAGCTGAGCCACGTCAACAGAACAGCGACCAGATCTTTCTTCTTCCTCGTCAGCTGCCTACAGAACAGCCTACAGAACAGAAAGCGTTCTACAAAGATGCACTTCATTGTCTTCTTCAAAAAAAGAGGAAACATTATAAAACAAGAACGAATCACAAAACCATTAAAAGCAAACCAAACCTCCAAAGGCAATGAATACATTTAGGGTCCCGAGCAAAACAAAGGCAAATTTGAAACACCAAAAAAAGGTAAACAGTGACCCAGACTGCTAGCGAAGGGGGCAACATAGCAATCATGCACGTTCCATGAAAAGCATTTCTTTCTCTAGTAGCAAACTCAGATGCTGTGATGCAAAACCATTTCTGGAATAAAAAAAAAGCATTGATGATTTACACCACTGATGGGCCCTTTGCCGTCACGTGAAATTTTGTGCTCCAAAGTGAACGTCTGCCTTTACGTCTAAGTTGACTGCAGTAAACCGAAACATGTCGTCCAGTCCTTTTTTTTTTATTTCAGGAAGTCCGCCTTGCTTCTCTCATTAAAGCACTTTACGATCTGTAAAATGCTGATATTTGCTCTGCAAGCAAGAAAGTTTGTATAGCCGGTACTGGCCTTACCTGTCCTGAGCGCTTGTGCAGTCTTTCCGCGATCGTTGTTTCGCGCTCAGTCATAGCCAAGAATTCTGGACAAAACAAATTACTTACAAAAATGATTTTATGAACGCAACTTTTTCATAAATTGTAAGGTATCGCTATAAAATTTTATATATCCGCAGATTTACCTTTCCCAGGAGTGCCTTTTCTTGTTATTAACTTTTTTGCCCTCTTCAAAAACGTTCCCCATCGGCTTTATATGGCATAACTGCTCGATGCGAGCTAGGGAAAACCTGTAAAAGAGGTTGCTACGTATCGGACGAATAGATTATTACCTTCAGTTTCCATAGCAGTACCTTACAATATTCTAATATTCAAAACTTTGTCCGAGAAAGCTGGACTTGTCGCGACTGACCTTCGCTAGGTGGAGTCCTCTCACGGTAAGCAAGGCTCAGTCGGGGTCCTCTAGAGGCGTCTCTCGCTCCTCTGCCTTAATATCCTTGTGCGGCCTACCTCGTTAAATGGGGTCCTTTTTTGTTTCTTGTTCTCCGACTTCTGGGTGTACCCGACATCTCGCGCTGGTGTAGCCATCGTCAATCTGACATTCCCGCATTCCACTGCTTTTTTCATCGACCTATCTTCGACCCCGTTTTTGGGACGAAAGAAATGCGAGTCGTCGAAATTGCAAGGAGGTCGATTACTCCCGCGCGGCGCGCTATTCAGACCGGCAGTTTCGTCTCTAAGCAAGCAGCTGTCACAAATGAAGCGCATTTTTGCCATTTTGCATGTAGCTGAAAACCGGATTATTACATTGCTCTTTCCAGCTACCATTTTGGCGTTCTGCGACACTTAGTGAAAGCCCGCAATGACTGCCCCGCGGTTCATTTTTTTTTAGCTTTCATGTCTGTCCATCTTCTTTCACCGTGTGAAGCATGGCTTCGGGAAAACCAGAAATGAGGGAAAGTGTTTGCCAGCATTTTAATGGCGTTGAACTTGGTTGTCGAAGTGATATTCACCTAAGCGCTAGCAGCGTTAAGTAACGCAGCTTGTGGTGCACCATACATTACCGCCCACTTAATCAGTTTCGAGAAATTTTGTTTGCTGTAGCTGCGGCGCAATTTTCAGTGTCTTTGAAAAGCCATGAATGTTTTTCATTAATTTCAAATAAATCTACCGCCTGCTCTAACGGATAATTTGGAAAGACCTGGTTCCAAGCTCAGAAACTAGAAACCTTCCAGGACATGGAAGAAATGCGTCGAATAAAAGACTGAAAATGCTGCCCTGCGAGCAGCATTTCTTACCAGACGAACTCCCAAGGACACTGGGCAGTTGAACAATCACTGTTTTTACGCTGAATTACACATGAGGGGAAGTTCCATAACGTGCTCTATCATGCACTAGGCCGAGAACCAAGCAGACCTCTCCTATTCAATTAAAGTCCTTCCCTCCTCCTTCTCCTCCTATAATGCACTAGTGTTTTTCTAGAACCGGGCCTGTACACGCGTGCTGTTAAATCGTCCACTTTATTTTGTGAATGATATACTTGGCGTGAAGATTTTTTTTAAATTATATTATCCACTGAGCAAAAATATGTAAGCAAGAGGCTTGCCGGCCTATTGACAAAGCAACAATAATTTTAATGCAAGCAAACACCACCCTCCGCTACCAAAATATGGCGCTGCGCAAACAATAGTTGGCGACACGTTCACAACTACAGCTTTTATTGGTGCTGTATATCTAGAATAATGCACAAAATTGCAGCATGAAAGTCGTTTTTTAGTACACACGATAGTTTTTGTAACTCGGGAAGAAGCTTTGATAATTGAAACTAAAACCGCCCACTTCCAGTAAACATCGCATACGGTTAGAATGAAACCAACACACCCAGAAGTTGCCGCTACAATAAATCTATTTGTGAGATTGGAGTCTCTGCCGCGTGGCGTCGCAGAAACGCGATTGCAACAAGGCGGCATGGTGAATCCAGGAAAGCGGGTTTTTCTTGAAAACATGTTTGTTTGTACTTCACGTGGCATTGAACGCATTACTATATTCTAGGCGTCTTGGTTATCTGAGTTAGTTAAGCGACTGCTCCGGTGAAGCAATTATTCCTGGCTTGAGCCTCTGACCGGGACGAATTTCTAAACTACGAAGTTTCTGTTGAAGCCGTACAGCTTTGCAGCTTTCATCTGTAAGCCCTATTACTGCGCTTGTGTGTCCCATATTACTAATGTACTCTATCTTGAAGGATTGCCCTAAACATCTCACCAACGCAGGTCTCACAAGCCCCACCGGTGGCTGTGTTCGGTACTGCCACATTGTGTGGCAGTGACGCTTCGCTTTTCGCTGCACCATTGCACCAGTAGGAGTATGAGGACTTCACGCTATCTATGATTGCGATTGAGACTGTCAGGCCATCAACATCACGTGACCACTGGCGGACCGCTCATAAGGCACCGCTATATTTGAAAATCTGAGGGCCCCAATAAGAGAAAAATGGGTTTAAGTGCATTATCGGGTGGATTAAGAGGAATTAGAGGGAGGATTAGCATAATCTGATATTATAATTCAATTCATTCTAGAAGGTGATGACTCGTGGTTACCTAAAACGGGGAGCTGAACCGGCTCCTACGGAAGTTTTCGCAAGAATATTACGGGAAAATCATTGTAGACATAATAGCAGGCAAGCTTAAAGTTATTTCATTTTTTTTAGGAACGCGGCAAAAGAAGCCACCCATTTTTATTTTTTTATGTCTTGCAATTCGCAATGCCAGTGCAGGGCAACCAACCAAAACATTGCCTGCTTAAGCTCTTCGTTTCTTTTCTTCTTCTCTCTCTATCATTTTCATAGATCTGTTTGCTACACCGTAGTATGTAGCCTACCTAAATTTACAAATCACCATCCGTCTAACCTTCCTGAACACTTGTTTGCAACAGAATGTCTGGCAGAGAGAAACAGTGAGGAAAAGATCTACGTGCAGCATTAAAAAAAAATTAGCGTGCTTCTGCGGTTTTGTTTCCACATGAATCTCGTACTGCGAATGCGCTGGTTCATTCCCAGTCGCCTGATGTTTCTGATCCCTCGTCTGTAAAATGCCTGCAGCGCCTTCAGGTGCACGGGTTTCTTAGTGTTGGGAAAAGCTAGCAAATGAACAAATGAAAGGACGAAAAGTGATGGATACGGAGCACTGCCCTCTCAGTTTCATGGAGATGCTCTGGTGACTTGATTCTTCTCAGGTCATTTTTTCCAACCGGTATCTTATTCCGGAGACCTGCTGCGCCCGAAGGCATTTAGTGCAGGGGGGTGGGGGCACTATAACTTCTGATCGGTTGGCCGAAGGTACACAGGATAACAAAATCCCACTGCCTCGGTTTCCAAGATTCTAATTTCTTGCAGTCGTTGTGAGCGTGTGCGGCCGCTGCGTGTAGTGTCGGAAAACAAATTGAAAACAAAAAATCACCTGTTTCTGGGACAGACATAATGCACGCGAGATGTCCTCCATCGCTCCCCCTTTCAGTGCAGGGAGCGCGAAGAGTCGCGCATTCATGCTGCGGTCAGGCTTTCCGGCTGGATGCGGTGATGAGAATACAATCAGGGATCCCGTTAGTGCATAGTAAAATGATAAATCAATAGGCGTCGAAGTGGAACTGGCGCAGTGCAAGGTACTCATTTCTTTATTTTCTAAAAAAGCATTGTTCGTTTGCGTTGCAGATTTCTACCGTCCATAATGACTCTCGTTATCCCGTTTTCATAATTTCTATGTATGCTTTTTGTAGCTAAAAAAATGTCATCATAATAGTAAACATCGCTTTCAGACAGACAGCCTGTTCTGAAAAATAATTGAACAGGTAAAATCACACCGTTAATCCTTGAGTCCAAAGCAGAGTTGTCACACAGCCCTTGACCGCAGCTAGAAGTTCGTCTAGTTCCAACCAATGCTTAACAGAAAGGGTTGTTTTGCGGACCACATCTTGCATCAGGTTTCTCTCTCCGTCGTCATTGCTTTCACTTGATGACAGAGAGCTAGAGCCCTCGCCTTCCATGTCAAACAGACGCTCGGCTGCTTTAGCAAGCGGCGCAGATGGCAAATATTTCTTTGGTAGTTTCCCAAACAGCTGCTATTCATCACCAGCGCATTTCACTTATTCATTTAGGGATTTGAATATACTCCATGCTATTGACCGGGCCTACACACTAGCTATTAGAAAAGCGAGAGGTAGAACATGACAAGCAGAAAGAGGAGAAGAACAAAACGCACAGCAGTGCATAAAGTCTGAAAAGAAAATTAAGTTTTTCTTCTACAATAAACGCCGCGGTGGCTCAGTGGTTAGGGCGCTCGACTACTGATCCGGAGTTCCCTGGTTCGAACCCGACCGCGGCGGCTGCGTTTTTTAGTAGGAAAAACGCTAAGGCGCCCGTGTGCGGTGCGATGTCAGTGGACGGTAAAGATCCCCAGGTGGTCAAAATTGTTCTGGAGCTCTCCACTATGGCACCTCATTCTTCCTTTCTTTCACTGCCTCCTTCATCCCTTTCCTTACGACGCGGTTCAGGTGTCCAACGGTATACGAGACAGATACTGCGCCATTTCCTCCCCCCCCCCCCAAAAAAAAAGACAATTATTATTATTCTACAAGAAAACTACTGTGCAAAAAACGACGAAGTCTGCCTGCGCAGTTAAGAAACGATAGCATGCACAGCATCGACAATAGAAGTATTGTCCAACCAAGCGCCATATTAAAATTAGTGTGACCACGTTTTCAATCATATGTGGTTTAAAAGGAAAGATGGAGCTGAATCCATCTGGTTTCTTCATACTGAAAGCGAGACAGCTGTGGTAACAATAACAAGTCCTCTTTTTGAAAGATTTACACGCTCTGGTAGAAGTTGCTTGTTTCTGTGTAATGCATAATAGTAAAGAAACCTTAACCAGCTTCTTTTATTGAAAGGTTGGAAGGCATCACTTTCGTTCAAGTAAACCAGCTACAAATCAAAATTCTAACTTTTATAATTTACAATACCGAAGCTCAGTGTTTTTTTTTTAACACGCTGAAACTGCATATCTTTCCACTTACATGATACGCGTGCTGTACTTTGAGGGAATTGCATATTTCTTTTTAAGTTTAGGCTCAGGACGTTAAACAAGCTATCATGCAGTCATTCCTGTGATATGCGGTTGTACGTTCGATGTTTGATGCTTGTTTTTATACGCCAACGATGCTCAACTCCTTCTCGTTATGCGTATTCTTTTGCAGACAGGAACCGTTCGATGATAAAATCCGCAGCTGGCCGGCCTAAACTCTGGAGTGTCGGAAACTTCTGCAGCCTTCAGGCACGAACGATCCGATATCTCTAAGTAAGCACGGTCGATACTGGAGCGTCACTGCTCGCCGCGGCTCCTTTTATCCCGGTTTTCCGGTATACTTAATTCGTCACCGAGAGAAAGAAGGACGATAGTGGAGCTCACCATCTCACGACAACTCTATCCGCCTGTCTTCCGGATCGGCCCTGGATAGCTTTATGGTGTGCCTCGCTTTCAGCCGGGTTGGTTGGTCGGTTGGCGAAGTCTTATGGCCGGACGCGAGCAGTGCAGCACGGCGCGTGTTACATTAACAGATGACTTTTCCTCTCCTTTCGGTGGCGCCTGACGTTCCCTTTCGTCTTTTCATTTTCCTCACGAGTACTCTCAACGAAAGCCAGTTTTTCGTGAACTGAGTTGTTGTATGCTATAGGGGGGATTAGCCTCGCTTACAATGCCAACAAGGCCTCCACCGTAGCGTCACTTATATGTTAGTAATGACTTAAAGCCCGTCGTATTTGCCCCGCTATGGGCACATTCACTTATAATAGTACATATTCCCCTCGCGCAGTCACCATCTATTTCTTGACTCCAACCTTAGCGTGCTCCCAACGATGTCATTTAATGGCGCCTTTGGTGTTGCTCGAATTCAGCGTGATAGAGACTTACCAAGAACAAGAAATATACAGAAACTTAGCATACAAGCTGAAAAGAACCACTTAGAGTGCTCACTGAATAACGGCTCTACCTTTGCAAGAAGTAGAACTATAGCTGCATTCTGATTTTTCCTCTCAAACATTGAACCCTCTGTCCCGACATCTGTGGATACCTGTAGCTTAGTTCCCGCATTTCATATATTCTAAAAAAAAACAATACCAAAGCAACATATCACTATCAAACTAACGCTATGAGTACGGCTGTTTGGTTTTTACTTCGACGTTTCATTGAAAGACACCTCTGTCCTCCTATGGCTTGGTCATAAGCCTTATTCATGCTTTGTTTCAATAATTTTTATATCTGTCGCGTTCTTTTTCTTACTTGAGAACTAGCTCGATGAACAACTATTTTATGCGTGAGCATTCACTGGTAAATATCACTTTCTTCGGAGCCGTGTTCTCACAATCTACAATACGTTTCAATTTGGCATACCGAGCAATTCTGAACACAAGCATTTTTGAGCGATAAAGCAGTTATGATCGCATTTTTTTTCATATAACGTATGATTTCACTGTAAAAACCGGTATTACCGCAGATCAACAGATGGCAGTACAGTATTTTTTTTCTATTCATATTGTTGCTGTGGTGAAAAGCGTTCCCCATTTATTTTCTATGCCAGTCCTAACTGTTCGATGCGATCGGTGGAAAAAGTTTAAAATCAAGATTTTGCAACATATCAGAATAATGGACTATTATATTTAATATTTCCATAAGAGTCTTACAACTTTCCAATTTTCAAAACTTTTTCCCGAGAAAGCTTGACTTGCCTGCAATTAATGCATCTCGCATGCTTAGCAGAGCTGTTAACCTTTTCTGTGCATTATAAGTTTCGAACGTGGAGTGGTATTGGGCAAGAAAGGCTTAAGGTTTTTCACCGAAAGAACCGAAGAGTAGTGCGCCTTCGAATGAAGATAAGAGTATTGTATCGTAGACTCAAGGCACTTAGTTATATGGCATTAAAAAGAAATAACTATGGCCAACTTGCACTTGGAGTCCTTAGAAAGGCAAGCCGTTAATCACTTCCCGAGCAAAAAACAGAAAAAAAATCTAGTACCCAAGAGCTTAAATTTTTTCGGAGGTTCCTTTCCCATACTCTATTTGTCAGCGTTCCTTATTTTCTATGCTCATGTAAAAGAGCGAAATCTAGTTTCCTTAGTCACATCAGGTTTGGAAAGTCAGTCTGTTATGGCAGCCATCTCGCTAGAGTGATTAACGGAAAGGAAAAACGTTTCTGTAACGACTGCGTACTTTCAGAAAGAGCTGTATGTATTACGTGTTCGCTTAGTCTCCATAATGCATGGCGGGATGTGCTTCAACGGGAGTAATTACTCAAACGAGGTGCTCTGCAGTGTGTTACGGGCATAATAAAACGAACGGGCTACTATCGCGACGAAGCAGAAGGCAGTTAAAACTTTCCGTAATTACTTCATAGCGGTCTCCCGAGCCCTGGATGTAAGCTAGTTACCCTACAAACCTACACGCCCAAAATATTTCCTAATTTGTTCGTTTTGGAATTCTTGTAATAGGAAATGCGAAAAAAAGCCTAGGATCAGCCTTGCTTTGCCAGAGGGGTGCTTTGCGTAAACTCCCTAGTTTATTCGTAGTGAAATAAGACGCTGATGGGCGACGTGGCCACGAGTGTGATATGCGCAGCCGATAACTAACTTATGACGAGCAGAAAAAAAAGAGGAAGAGCGAGCACAAAGGGTAAGCAGAAAAGAAACCCATGTCACGAATGAAGATAGCCTGGGCGATTGCGGTGTGTCTGATTATCTTTCTGGGCACTCGTGGGACAAATTTGGTGTTTCAGTGGAGATAGCCGTTCTGCAAGATTTCCTTGCACAGATGCCACGCAAAAGAAATCTTATCTTGGAAGGCAGAGATGTGAGAGCACTTCTGCATGTGCCCGGGATTCAAATTGGCCTAGCCTATCTGGCCATTGTAGTAAAGAGGGAATGAAGGCATTTTTGACAGAAAGCGTTCTGTGGACGATTGCGGCAGCCCGTCTCTTTCGGGCTACTTGTCCTTAAGAGAAAGGGAAAAGGAAACAATCATGGAAAACAGAGTAACATTACCCAATTTACTCTCTGCTTTTCCTATCAATAAACCTTCTCTCTCTCTCCCCAAGGTGATGTAAATTTCGAATAAGATAGCGGCGGTCCCGCGTTCGAACCCCGGGCCAGTACGGATTTTTCTCCTACTACGAAATTTATGAGGAAGCTGTATGGCTTCTCTTTATAGCTGTATTAATGGTGCTTGGATGGATGTCAATGAAAAATCTTGCATTATTATGGGGGACATCAATATTCACTTAAGTTCGAATGATCGTTACACAGAAAATTTTGAGACACTCTTATCTACGTTTGGCTTCGCACACCATATATGTAAACCTACAAGACTTACAAAACAGACTGCCACTGTTTTGGATGTTTGCGCATCACAAACTTCAGTCCACAAGACATCAGTAGTGGAATAGTTTCGTACGATCTTAGCGATTATCTGCCAGTTTTTTTGCTTTTTTTCAATTACAAAGCGCTATAACAAGCACAGTAATAAAAAGAGAAGGTAGACGAGCCATAATCCTTGAAACGCAAAAAGAATTCTTCCACTTGGTCAGTCTGATTTATTGGATTCAGGTATACAATGAGCAGAATGCAGACAGCTTACGAGAAATTATTTTCTCTACTACACGTTTCATACTATTCCGCATTTCCTGTATTACGGCTGTCCATCGTTAATAGAGAAAACACAAGAAACCTTGAATTAATTCTGAGCGTTATCACAGCATCAAAATAGAAAAATAAGTTGTTCCATGATTTTATTCGTTCACGAGGTCCAAATTCATTGAAAGAGTTTAAGAAGTACCGGAATGCTAATAAATGCAAATGTTAAGAAAAGCAAAAAGAACTACACACAGAATCTTTTTGAGAGCATATATAATAATCAGCGACAAATATGGGAGGTTGTAAACTCGCTCACTTCAAGAACAAAAGCTAGGGATTGGATTACGCAGCTCGTAGTCGATGGTAAAACACTCATCGGTGAACAGCTAGCTGATGCAATGAACACACATTTTATGGATGCTGGCTCCTACAGTATCACGAGTGCAACTGTCCGCAACGACAGTATGCCCGTGGCCACAATGTTGAGTCACACTCTTTTCCTGAAGCCTACTATCCAAGTGAAATTTCAAGTATAATCGTCAAGCTTAAAAATAATATATCTCCAGGGGAGGATGAACTTCGTCGAAATGAAATAAAATTAATGTCGCCTTTGATATGTGAAGTTCTCAGCCACATAATTAACCTCACTCTAAAAACGTCTCCTTTTAGAGTGAGGTTCTCTAAAAAATTTTGTACATTTTGTGTGTCGATTTCCACTGACTTCATCAAGTAATTAATGCTATACACGCCAGCATAGCACGTCGATCGCATGTCATGTCGATCGTCTCACTGAGCATCCACGAATAATCAACCACTGCGGCAATTTATCGAATGCACATGGATGCCGCAAAGAATCTAGTTTGTGTCATTGACACTGGCCGAACATTTAGCGGAGCTGAGCTTTTCGATTTCCTAACGAAACATAGGCTAACGAAACGTTGTGGGAAAAGCTTCGCTCCACGGCTACATTTACCACATGGGCGGATAAATTGTCATGCGTATGAACACAGTTTAGATCTTTACTGTTTGCCTTAGGAGTCGCAGGAGGTTGCGTGAATGGCTGCAATACTCATGCTACACAAACAGTGAGCACTCGATCCGAGCTGTAGCAAGATTCACTCCAGTCCGCAGGTTCCTCGGCTGTCTACACTAACTACGGAGGAAGGGAATTCAACTCGGAAATGCGGAGTTTTGGAGCTGACCGGTGGAAACAAAGAATGCAGAAACAACCTGCTTTCACGTAGAAATATTAACCAACTTCATATTGAAAAAACAAGTGCGCTCTGAATCAAAAGTGGCCATTATTTGGCACGCGGGAATATATAGTTGTGTATTTTACACAGATTTGTATTTGTAAAAACAAGTCCTCCGGTGGTACAGTGGAATATTATTCCGCTAAAGAGCGCTGAAGATGGAAGTCTAGAGGAATCGAAGTTCAGAGGACACAGGTTTTCGAGTGTCTCAAACTATAATAGAAGAACCCTGAGGGCCACTATATCTAACATTGCCTTGTGTAAAAATCAATTCCGTGGATATTTCTGTCCATACAGACGTTTTCGTGGTATCAGTTGACCCATTTATTTCCTGTAAACTTGGATTTAAAAAGTTTCCTGTCGATTAAAACTCATAACATTCGCGTCAATGCTTAGTATAACCATTGATGCGCAATGTAATGGTTATTATAAAATGAATTCCGGTGTTGCCCGAACACAGGGATACACGCGCAAGAACCTTTATTCATGCGCCACAGTTTTATTGCGAAGTCGAATGATGGTGGCGACACGTGTATTTCGTTTTCTGACTTTTTATCTTTTAATTTATGTCTAGTGCAGTAGTATCTGTCACTTTGACGCGATAGTTTCTTAAATCTTCAATCATTTCAGTTTTTCTTCAGTCTTCCATTAGAGACTTCATTTGAATGGGTATGCCATGTCAACTGCAACACGCGTAAAAGTTACTGATGAAATAAAATAGAAAATTAAATAAAATAAAAGAAAACGTACGCATGTAATAAAAACAGAAAAGCAAATGAAAACAATGCTACTTATCGTCTATTGATGCATTTTTGGACGCTTCATTCCGCCCAAAATTTCGAGAGCTCCGATCTTTCAGCGTGTAAAATACCTGCGTGCGATGAAACAAGGCTTTGCTCGTGTATATGGACGTTTGACAAAAAGCCTCTATACTGCAATTCGCACTACGATTTAAGGTATTTGTTTGCGCATCGCCCAGTCTGGTTGACGTATCGAGCCTGGCGCAGCTTGGGTGAACTGTAGCCTTGCGTTGCATTTTATTTTAAGTGGAATTTCTCTATTCAACATGAAGGCTTTAGGAGGAAAGCTCTTGTTGAGAGAAAATCTTCTTCTACACTTTTCTTGTGCTCTAATTCGCTTTGTTCTGCATGGCCCACCTGAATGAATAGATAGCAAATCGCCCAAGTTACGGCACTTTTAAGTTGAATCTTGTAAGCTCCAGCTCGTCCAACTTCAACTTCGCTTAAGGTCTAAGTGCTGCCATCAGCTTTGGTTCAACGTCAACAAAGCTTGTTTAATAATATAAAGAACTTCACTATTCGAGCTTGTGAGCGTCCCCAGCTCCAAATTGGAACGGGTATCACAGCCGCCAAATCTAGAAAGCACACCGGTATGTCTTTAGCTCAACAACGAAGGGTAGAACTTCATTAAAGAGGCCATCGAAATGCTTTTTCGTTATAAAGTGTTGAATTTAACTTATGGAAGCAACACACAGGCTTTCAGAGACGCGGAAATTCCGGAGGTTACATGATGACCGCTCCGCCAAGATCGTGCCCTATCTTCGCCAACGTCACACCCATGGTTTGCGAAGTAATACTAAGCAATATTTCCTGCGCCGATTTGTTACATTGCATTTGCGTGCAGAGATAGCAAAACATACAAAAAAGGCCTCCACCATCTGGAAGACGCTGAAGTAACTAACTTTAGCTGCTTGGTTTACCAGATGAAGAGTTTATATCGATGGTGAATAAAGAAAACATGCCAGATTTAAAGTTATGAGAAGTTTGAGAGAAGAATAGCTGTAATTCGGGCAGTAAAGAATGGGGAAAAAGAGTAGACAGCCGCCTTTATTGGCACAGCCACCTCGATCTTTACCGAAGAAACATCGCTCGCATTGACTCGGGTCCTCCCTGTTGTCATACCGAAAATCGAACGCAGCACGCATAAGAACGCCTGACGAGACGCAGAAGTATCGCAGCATCTTGAGAATGCGATAACGATTGCTTCAAAAATTTGCGCTAATAGCAGAGTGAAAATATCAACCGTTATGTGCGAGCAATAATACCTATCGTATAGAGTAAAAGATGCAGTGGGGATGCAAGCACATGTCTCTGAAGGAGCTCTCAACAGTTTACTGCGATCTTGCTGGCTGCGGGAATTCCTTCGGGGAGAAGGCTCTTCCCTATCTAATTACTTTTCCCGGATTAAGGGCACTCCACTAATCTAACTATCTGGTGCTCAACCAGATGGTCTCTCGCTGACTATGCTATAAAATCATGTAACTGGACATTCAGTCATTCAAGTATGTCACCTCTGATATTTCTTCAAAGTGTGTTGCCGTGGTTAAAACTTGAAGAAACACTTAAGATCCGTATTAATATTTGACACGTTAGAGTTAATGCGTCACCGGCATGGAGGTATATGTGGAATGGCGCATTCTCCATTTAAGAATAATAGGTCGCCAGGAGTCCTCATGCAACGGCTGTCAGAGTAGTGGAGCGGTTATGCGATGCGGCACTGCCCTGTAAGGCTGCTCCTTGAAGCGCACCCACCGGCAGGTTTCGTTAGACTCAATTAGTTCTTCCCATGCTCGCGCAATACTTATACGCGCTGCTCCATGGTGAATATTGCACTGAATTTACGTGACTTAAACTCGTTGCCATCTGATCACCGTGGAAGATGGGCCGCCTGCTTTTTTCGACACCTAAACGCCGACGCTAGGCTCTGAGCTAAACGTAGTCCTTTACGCTATGGTGTTAAGTTGTCCTTCTTTGTCTTCTGAAAAGCATTATTCGCACACGTTTTATCTTCACTGTCTCGTTCACTCTGGTTTGCAGTCTAAATAAGGAAACCGCAGAGTAAAAATAGGCGTACTGTGCTTTAAAAGGTCATAGGGCACCAACAGTTATTTTAATATAGATTTGTCCCTCCTCCAAAGGTATGACGCCGGCTGTGCTCGTAAAGGCAGCGCTATTGTCATCTGTGGCATCCACAGAACGACGACCGAGTGAATTGCCACATTGCGCTGTTACAGGGCGTGGCCTATTTGAGATCCTCTGCATCCCCTAAAACTCCTGCAGTTTTGCGCACCAATAGTGGCCATCCGGCATGAGGAGAGCACAAGCTGATGTAAGGCAGTCACGTGCATTAGGGCATGGGTGGCAGAGCGGAAAAACTGTGGTTCCTTTTTGATGTCAATGTTTACCGAATCGCTCCTATTCGGTTTTCAACAAGACCTGGTTTTCCGAGCGCCACTCAACTTGTGAGCAGTGCCGGCTGTTGACCGCGAGACCTGCTGGCAACCACGGCCTTACGCGAAGCTTACGCGCATTTCTACAGGCTGGTTGCATGCAGCACATTGACAAGATACTTGCAGAAGACTGCCCATTTCATTTTAAGTATAGCCGCTCGGGATATGGCATTCCACTCTCGCTTCTCTGGATTGAGGGAGAAGGTATTCTTTAATAGTAAATAATATGTCTCTGCGATCTCAACCTATAACTCCTGCCTGCTATTCCTAAAACATGAAATAGCTCCTGGGGAGTCTCCTCTCTGCTTGTTGCCAACCTTGCCTTTGAAGTTGCCCAGCAGTAGGGTGCTTTGCTAGTTTACTCTACTTTTTGCTGACTTTTCGTCTTCATAGAACCTTTCGATTATCTTGTCATATTGATTAGATGGAGGTGCGTAAGCCAGTACAACCTTCAGTGTGTTTCTCTTGTCAGCTTTGTTAAGATAAATACCTCTATACTAATTATGAACCGCCGCCCGAGCCCTGCTCTGGCCTGTCCGCTAAAGGAAGAGAGCATACAAGTGCTGCTTTCCTTTCAAATCTTTTCTTACCGCGAGAGAGCGGGAAATCTCAAAGTTGTACGTACAGAATTTTTTTCGTCTACAAATTTTCAAAACTGCTCCTTGCATGCATTATAATGCAGCTAACAGAGTTTTCTTTTTAGGGCCATAAATTCAAAAAGCTATATATATATATATATATATATATATATATATATATATATATATATATATATATATATATATATATATATATATATATATATATATATATATATATATATATATATATATATATATATATATATTGCAACGGGACGATGGTCCCGCCCAAGGGAAACCATATACAATCGGAGAGAGCCAAAGGAACACCGTAGGCAGCCCCCAATCTTTATCTTCGTCTGCGCGCGCTCCTCGCACCTCATCTTCCGGACAGGGCACTTGGTCGGCTTACACCGTGCCCTGGGCGTTTATTCCCGTAACATCTTTCTACCTGCGGGGAGAAGGGGGGGCAAAGGGAAGAAAGAAAGTCTAGTGCGACGCAGTGCGACGGTCCGGGTGTTCGAGTTCAGGGACTTCAGCCGGGGAATACGACAACCTCAAGTGATGCCGGCCCATGGCAATAGCCGCAGACTATAGTGCAGCGGGGCGTCGACGCTTTGTGCTGCACTCCTTGAGAAACTCCTAGTGGCGCTGCGCTCCTTGAGAAAGGCATCGAGCACTTCCAGATGAGCCACTAGGCATTCCGGGCGAAGGTTCTCAGAAGCATCGCTTGATTCGTGGTAGGCATCACCACATGGTGATGGCGTTGAGGTCCCATTTGATACCAAACTGTCCGGATAGATGGCGGAGCTACTTTTAGGTAGTTCTTCCGCGTACGAGAAGGGTGAAGGGCCCTGCTTGCCATCAGACAGCGGTTCCATCAAGCCGTTCACCTCAAGCTTAGCCAGCTTTTCGGCTTCGACGGCACTGTTGGCATCCGCCTCTTCTATCTCCTCCTGATGCTCCGTGTTCGCTTCTGGAGGTCTTCTCCAGGCTTGCCCTCGTCTATATTTACCGTGGCAGACGAGGTCGCTTCCATGTCTAGTCTGGACCGACACACTTCGGAACTTGTGATTGCGCCATTTTTTTTTTTCAGATGAAAACGGCATAGTGGCATTTGATTCAGGTCTACCTGGAGCGACGCAACGTGGGCCTGAAGAAAGGAAGCGGTCAAACTGTTCGTGGACTTCAAAGCTTATAAGCTGGGTGAAGGCGCCTGCGGTCGCCGAAGAACGTCCCAAACCGGCTAGGTTCACTCCGGTGATCGAGGCGGCAAGCATCATATGGTGCGGGACAACCGACCCCACGACGGCCTTTAAGCAGGCTGCATTGACACTACAGGAGTTTTGCGGGACAACTGGGCGCGGAAGGGGACAGTCACAGGCATCGAATTCGCCTGCACCTCCCGGCCGACGCACCATCCTCTTGCGCTCACGCTCACGCTCGTCGCCACCTGCAGCCAGCTTGGTCCTTGGCCCTTGCTCACCCATTGTCCAAATCGGTTGGTCCGGAGCTGCCTTATCGCCACAGACGCCGTCTTCTTGCTCCACCTTCTGCAGCCGCTCGAACAGCCGGTCCAGCCGCCAATGGAGGCGCTCAAAGGCGCCCTCCAGCGCCGGGGAAAGGGGCAGGCCAGGCCGTAGAAAGGCCTGAGAGCAGCGGCGCCGTCCACCCTGCCGTGTGTCGCGTCAGGCCCGTTTCACATGCTACGAATTTTGCCGCACCCACACTGCGAATTCGGTGCCGCCGCTGATGCCGCTATGCGAGTGCCGCTCAATCCTTTCACGTGCAACGCAGAACCTGCGAATTTGCTCGGTTGTGACAACAGGGTTGCTAGATGTCTGCTTATCCAACATGTGAATGAATGCGGCAGGAATGTAACATAGAATGTGTTTATGTTGTTGTAGTCATGAGCACTTTTATATATAAGGTAACATTTTGTATATGCTGATCAAAGTAAACAGTTCCGAATTATTCGAAAAATACCCGATGGCCAAAGCTAAGCCTGTGAAAAGCTGGCCAAAGCCAAGCCTGACAGAGAGCCAAGAAGTGGTTGCTCCGTATTTGTCAGTCGCAGAGCGAACACACCGAGGCTGCGAATGAATTCCAGCCGGAAGGATACCGTTTGCAAGGCGTCTGCGGCAAGAGCGGCGGCCCTCTCCAGCCACAGACCGAAAGCATTCACAGTGCTGGACGGTGATATCCGCAGCATGTGTAACGGGCCTCAGCCGGAGGTTGCTCGCCATCCTCGGCCCCTTCCGTAGCCTGTTTACGAGTGCGGGTGAGCGCTATCCCACCGCTGCCACCAAAATATGCAACGGAACGACGATCCCGCCCCAAGGAAACCAAACCAGGTCGGAGAGAGTCAAAGGAACGCCGCAGGCGGCCCCCAATATTTATCTTCGTCTGCGCGCGCTCTACGCCGTGCCCCAGGCCTTTATTCCCGTATCAATTTATATATATATATATATATATATATATAAATTGATACGGGAATAAAGGCCTGGGGCACGGCGTAGAGCGCGCGCAGACGAAGATATATATATATATATATATATATATATATATATATATATATATATATATAAAGTCTCTTTATTTGAACACTATACTCCCGAACTTCATAATAGAGGATCATCAAGATTTCTGGAGCTTTATGAATGAAAGCAAATGGCATGAGGAACAAATATCTCATAACGGTGCAGTCATAACTAATTCCAGGATTATTGCAGAAAAATTTAACCAATACTTTCACAGTGTTCACGCCCGCTGATCCTTCATTTTCAACATTCCCGTCACATGTCCAGAATGTCACTGATTTGATTTCGCATGAAAGAGTACTGAACATGCGGCTCAGACTTATTAAATCTTCACCGGCACCTGATGGTATACCACGCGCGTTCCTTCGCCGTTTCGATGAAACACTGGGCAAGTTCCTTGAACATATATTTCCAGCTTCCATTAGAACGGCGTACACACCAGACGATTGGAAGACTGCATGTGTGGTGCCCTTTCTGAAGAAGAGTGACCCACTTTTTATATCCAACTGCCGCGCCTTATATATATATATATATATATATATATATATATATATATATATATATATATATATATATATATATATATATATATATATATATATATATATATATATATATATATATATATATATATATATATATACAGTATAGAAAGATAAACGTATTTGGTTGCTAGAGGCAAAATGCCAAGTTGTGAAACGCTTCATTTAGCCAGCCATAGATTTATTTTGTGTCGACGTTTCGGACAGAGCCTGTCTTTTCTCAAAACCCGGCAGGTGGTCATGCCATTCGATCAGGAAATGTCGCTGGTAGTCGAGGAGGAGGTCATAAATCTGCCGTGACAGGATTGCAACTCCACCAAAACATGGATGAACTCCATCTGCTGCGAGGACAATGGATGGTGGATAGGTCTCCAGCGAATGGTTGAGGAAACACGCATTGGTTTCTCGTCGACAAAGTTCAGCAAGCTAGCAGTTGAACCTCTCAGCCCGGCGATTGAATTTATCAACGAATCGCCAGTTACTAGACTGTCGCCGGTGGTTTGGGGCGCGGGGTAGCACCAGCGTTGCATATGTTACTAGAATTTCGGGTCGCTCAGTGCGGATAATGTTGGAGGCTTCTGCGTACCTTTCGATCGTGGTCTGGATGTATTCGCTCCTGAGATCGTTTGTTCCGAAATGCAGAATCACACCGATCACACTTGGAGGCACAAAGTCCAGTATATTCTTGAGGTCGCTGGTCTTGGCTACAGGTTGGGTAATGAAGGCCGGAGAGTACCATCTCGCAGCGTCAAAGTGGTTGAAGAGGTGTTTAGTCGGTGAATCTCTATTTACTGCCCATTTTGGCGAATGAAGAGGCAATTTCCACAAAACTGTTTTAGAAGCGTTGCTAGCAGCCGTCGATGAAATTCAGTGTATAAAGATGATCGTATTTGGTTGCTAGAGACAAAATGCAAAGTTTTGGAACGCTTCATTTAGCCATATATTTATTTTCAGTCGCCGCTTCGGACCGAAACTGTCCTTTCTCAAGACTGACAGGGTCTGTCCGAAACGTCGACTGAAAATAAATCTATGACTAAATGAAGCATTTCCCAACTTTGTATATATATATATATATATATATATATATATATATATATATATATATATATATATATATATATATATATATATATATATATATATATATATATATATATATATATATATATATATATATAATAGCCTACGGAGGGGAAACGTCTTCAGGGGAACTCACGGTGTCCGACTTCTAGGTTGGATTAAGGGCTACTTACGGTTAAGATACATACATACATACATACATACATACATACATACATACATACATACATACATACATACATACATACATACATACATACATACATACATACATACATACATACATACATACATACATACATACATACATACATACATACATACATACATGCATGCATGCATGCATACATACATACATACATACATACATACATACATACATACATACATACATACATACATACATACATACATGTATTATTTTCCAGAATGAAGTGGAAGGATGCGGAGGGAAAAGCCGTAAATTTGCGTCTTGAGAAATCCTCCGCGCCCTTACATTGTATAGCACAGCAGCGTGTGGCAACAGACAGGCACTATACCGCATCAGACAATAAAATAAGCATAAATAAGAGATTCAATAGAGCATTGTTTCGGACACCAGCAAAAAAATTTTCACAAATAAAACAAATATAATGTAATTAAGCATGAATTTAGACATCAGTGTTCATCCACAAAAGGGATAATGAGCTGAAAAATATTTGTGCATATTTGGAAGGAATACATTGAGTACATCAGTACATTCTTTTTCTACAGCATTCAAAAATTCGCGGAAGATTATACCGGAATGTTTCTTGTCTATAGGCAGTGCGACATTTTGTCAGTTTGTCACGTAGTTTGTCACGTTTATTCACTCTCAATCAACGCCTGTCTCTGTAACATCTGGCGTCCCGCAGGGACCAGTTCTAGGGCCGCTTTTATTTCTCATTTACATTAATTACGTATTTAAGATAACTGAGAACACATCCGTTAAACATCTGTTTATATGCAGGTGACTACGTTCTGTATTCAAATATAAATAATGCATGCGACAAGCTCACTTTAAATATTACGTTTTCTTCGTTCGGAGATTGCAGCAACAAATGAGAAAAGAAGATAAATTTTGCTAAAACTATGTCAATGACATTCACTAACAAGAAAAATCCTTTTGTTTTGCATATACTAAAATCACACATCAACTAACGCAAGTGAACAAGTTCAAGTACCTAAGTGTAACAATCTGTTCAAACTTGAATTGGTCTAAATATTTTGATTCAACTTGCTTCAAGACACTCAAGTAACTCGAGTTTTTAAAGCGTACGTTAAAAGATGCAACCAAACACTGCAAGCTGGTGCAGTACAAATCTCTAGTAAGGCCTGTGCTTGAGTATACCTCGGCGGTCTGGTCACCACACTTTGCTAAAGACAACACTCAACTTGAAAATGCACTGAAAAACGCAATAAGATTCATTTATAAGCGTTATGAGTGCCACTTCTCTCCCACAGTTCACGCCCGCACCTTAAAACTGCAACCCTTCAACACAGACGCTGATGTGATCGCGTTGCCGTTCTTCACCAGATCATCAACAAGGGTATTTATGTTGACGCCACCTTTTCTTTCGACAGTTCTTCAGCACATATCATGTCAAGCGCACGTGGAAAGCAAAGTTACCACTGTAAAAGCTTCACTTTTCCCCTAACCTCTTTAAGCCGTTTGAGGTCGTTTTTATTACCTGACAGCTGGTCGACCAGTGCGGCAAGGATAACCTGACTTGATAAGATTACAGCTTAAACCCTGCCAGGTTGAGTTAGCAATGGCGCCCGGCAGGAGCCAGGAATACTTAGCAGCCTTAGGGCAATGAAGACATTGTGCCCCATTGGTTAAGTAATGTAGAAAATAAATAGATAAATATTGATTGCGAATCAAAGTGCATAACAGAAAGAAATTGCGAGATGAGCTCCCTTTCAAAAATAAAGATAGAGAACTCATGGCGGACAGGCAGCAATAGCCATTGATGAATAGCATTTTAACGACCTGATAATCGCCGTAGTAGGGAAGCTGGTGTGGTTTTAAATGAAGCCCTGGGCTTGCAAGTGTTGTTCATTAATGTGAAAATAATTACAGCACCGCCCACGCCGGAGTTTAAAAGAGGAACGTCAATGACTAGGTTCACATCAGCATGTATTAGACAAGCGCGCTCAAGTGCCACAGCTTTTCTCAACTCTGCACGCATCAAGGCCAGACAAAGTGCATATTGTACGTTTTGCGTACATTGTTTCTTATGCCAGATGATGTTAATTTAACACCAGCTTGTGATTTTTAGTCGTCCGTGTCTTTAGGTGGCGTACATCCGTGTACACGTGCGCAAGTTAAATTGCATGCCTCATTGTTTTCCCCGCGAGAAGTACACGTGCTTTGGGGTTGCCTGCACTAGGTTGTGAAGAAGCCCGCATAAAACTCTAGCTGCCAGGTTGTCTACAATGACTCAGATTCAGTGGACAGAAATATAGTTCTGCAGTTCTTTAACAGGTCGAACTTCCGCGTGTGAAATTTCTGGTTGTAATTTTCTAGTGTGTCTTTCAGGCTAGCGAACGTCAATACGCCATTCTATTGCTAGTTTGCTTCGCTGCAAGTGAAACAAGCAAAGCCTTTCTTGTGCGGGCATTAACGTGCCTATTCCTTTTAATTCGTGTTAGGCGCATTGCCGCTTTATGAGTTAAACGTGTAACCATGACGCATTGCAGTTATTACCCCAAATGCACTTCAAAACAAAGTACGAAAAGCCACTGCTCTGTTTCGTAGAAAGGCAAGAAAGAAGTAGGAACTTTTCTCACGTCCGACCCTTAATGCCATCTTATTTGCGGAAAGGCGTGCAACTAGTATTCAATGGCTTTGCTTTTCACAGTAAGTTCTAGTCATCGCTGTACAGAAAGATATGGGTGTCCAAGTCGCACTTCATTATTTTAGCATGAAGTGTTGTGTGTGTGCCTTTCTTTTTTTGTTGTCCTTGATCTGTTGTGACTAGTTTCCTTAAGTATGCACCAAATGACCCAAATTACGACTCGACCTGTCAGGAAGAGAAAAGTTGTGGTTCCATTAACTCCGTTTTCCGGCCGCCACTTCAAAGTGGCCCGCTCAGCAACTAAGGAATTAGGTACAGCAACTTGATCATGATGGTTATGATGACAGCGGCTTAGGCCTTGGTACTTGAAAAGGAGCTTCGTGGAAAGGCCGGGGCCAAAGCCATGCGATTCAGTCCGGGGTATGCGACGGAAGCGGACTGGTGGGGGCACGAAGTGCTTCTGACGATTCTGCTCCTGCGCTGTAAGAGAGCGGGCAAGCTTGCGGCATTGTTCAGTACATGTAGCTGCTAGAGAAAGGGTTAGGGACTAGGTAACCTCAGGATTATACGGGATCACGGTATTTATGCTGCAGGTGGACTGCGGTCATAGAGAAGGAAGAACGGAGAGAAACCAGTTGTTGCCTGCGTGGCAGTGTTATACGCGTAGGTTACAATTGGAGAATGCGGTCCCAATTTTAGCCAGGATGTCGCTCAATGTGCGGTTGAAACGTTCATTCATGCCATTTGTATGAGGGTGATAGGTCATTGTAGAACGATGAAAAATGCGGCACTGGCGAAGAAATAATTGTTTCGACGCTGTCAGATACAATCACATGGCCCGGTCGCTAAGCAATTCTTTAGGTGAACCATGGCGCAAAACGAGATGAGGCAAAGATGCAACATCTTGTGCACACGTGGAAGGCAAGACTGAGGTATCGACGTAGCGAGTGAGGTGATCCACTGCCACTACGACAAAGCGGTGTGCAACCGAAGTGATGGGAAGGAACCCGTAGAGATCAATGGCAACCTTTTCGAATCAGCGCGTGGGGCAGGGCAAGCGCTGCATCAGAGGGGTTGTACAGTGAAGAGGAGCTTCGTGACATTGGAATTCGGGCAAGAGCGAACATATTGTCGGATAAAACGTATAAGGCGGTAAATTCTCGCCAGTAGAAGCGCAGCCGAAGGAGCGTGTAAGTCTTCGCCACATCGGCGCGAGCAAACTGGGGCTCGGCGTGAAAAGAGGGGCGTATATAGGAACGAAAGTGCCGACGTATGACTAAGATTAATTTGCGCCCGTCGGTAAGGTAGTTGCGGTGGTAAAGCAGGCCGGTAGCAGAGATTGTGTAGATAGAAGAGCGAGCAGGGCAGCGATCCAGGGGTCCTGGCGTTGCTGAGATGGCATGCCGCCAATGTAGAGGGAAGAAGAGTCAGTGGTGGCGAGAGATGTGGAGTCGAAGTGACAGGGGAGAGGTGACCGGCATAGGGCGTCGGCGTCGGATTGTTACGGCCAGAACGACTGATAACTTCAATGCCACGTTTTTGTAAACGCAACGCACAACGAGCAAGACGGCCAGAGTGGTCTTTGAGGAAGGACAACAAACACACGGCATAGTGATCAGTTACGACAAAACATAGGCGACCATATATTTAAGGACGGAACTTGCCAACAACCCAGATGATCGCCAAGCATTCTTTTTTCGTTATGGAACAACTCCTATCGGCTTTGATCATAGTGCGACTGGCGTATGCAACAACCTGTTCGGCGAAGACAGGTGGTTTGCGTAGTGTCAAGAATGCGCTGAGGCCCATGTCGCTGGCATCAGTTGGAATATCAGTGTTTTGGCTGCGATCAGAACGGTGGAGGATCGGAGGGAACACAAATAGGCGGCGGAGCGTGGAGAAGGCCGCATCACAAGCTGGTGCCCAAGATGACAGGTTGGGGTGACCGGCAAGCAGTTCAGTCAGGGGAGACAGGATGGTGGTGAAATTCGCGCGAAGCAACGGATGTGGCTTATGAACCTATGTATCTCTTTCAGTGAAGTCGGTCGACTGAAATCGGTGACTGCACGCAGCTTGGCAGGATAGGGAAGAACGCCTTTTCTTGAGACGACGTGGCCCAAGTGTTAAGCTGCCGGGCAGCGAAGCAGCACTTCTTCAGGTTCAGTTGCAGGCCGGCGTCGGTCAGACATTGTAGGACACGCTCGAGGCGGAGCGGTTGGTCTGTAAAGTCTCTAGGAAAGACTTCGACATCGTCCAAGTAACCGAGACACGTGTTCCACTTGAGTCCGCTGAAAATTGCGTCCATCATGCGCTCTATTGTGGCCGGAGCGCTGCACAAACCGAACGCCATCACGTTAACTTCGTACAGACCATCGGGTGTAACAAAGACCATTATAATTATGTCGGTCAGCAGCAGCTATGAACGCCTAATAGTAGACAGAGAGCAGGTCGAGCGAGAAGAATTCTGCGCCTAGCAGACAGTCGAGGGCATCGTCAATACGGAGAAATTGATAGACATCCTTTGGAGTAATCTTTTTCAGTAGATAGTAATCAACACAAAAGCGAATGGGTCCGCTTTCTTCCTTACGAGAACAACGGGGGAGGACCAAGGGCTGTGGAAACACTGGATGATGCCGCGCTGAAGCAGGTCAGCCACTACTTTGGTAATGAAGTTCTGTTCAGTGGCCAGCACACGACGCGGGTGCTGGCTCAAAGAGGCATGACGCCGGTGTCTATGCAGTGAGTGATGAGAGATTCGAGGACAAGAGAGATGTGCACAAAGTCTAAAGACGGACGGAAACGCTGAAGCAATACGACGAGCTTTTATCGTTGAGCTGTCGAATACTGGCTGGGGACGAAGGAGGACTTGGGCAGTTCCAAAAAAGCGCAGTTCTTGCCTTCCGAACTGCGGCTTCTGGTTTCCCTCCGGACGAGGAGGAGAGCAACGACACATCAGAGAGAGAGAGATCGACGACGAGGGGAAGGCGATCGAACTGGAGAGAATGAATAACGGTCAAAAGCGGAGTCCGCAGAGGGGCAGGAAGAACTTGGCTGCGAAGGAGGCGCATCGTCGCAGCTGCACGAGAGTGCACAGGGCCGGAAACTCGGCACTTGTTGTCGACAAAGCAGTGCGACGTGGCCCGGCAAGCCACAGGCATAGCAGATGGGCCGGTTGTCCTTGGTGCGCCATGCATTCATAACGGCGCGGCGAGGCGGCGGGTAACGACAGAGAGGTACCGGCGGTGGTGGCAGTGGTGCGACGGGCTGGAGGAAGGTGTAAGCGTAACTGCGCCGAGGTGTGGCAGCAAGAGCAGCGTAGGTGAGTTGGGTGGTCACTGGCGGAAGCGGAGGGCTGCAGGGCAAAACGTTGGCGATCTGGTTCTGAATGGCGCGTCGAAGCTTGAAATGAAGAGATGGCGCAGGATCTCCAGAAACAGGCAGGAAGTACAGTTGCCGGATCACTTGCCGTATAAAGACCTTGATCTCGGGAAGCAGTGAGGTCGGGTCAGAAGCGAGACTGCAGGTCATTGGCGCAGGAAGCGACTCGTCGAGCACGCTGGAACGGCGAGTAGAAGCCCGCTGCTTCTTGAGGACGTTAAAGTTTTGATAAAGTGTGATCAGATTGTCGACTGTTTGCGGATTCTTGGCGAGCAATATTTGGAACGCGTCGTCGGAGACACCTTTCAGGATGCTGTTAATTTTTTCGGCCTCAGGTATCGATGGGTTGATGCGCTTGCATAGGTCGACATCATCTTCAATGTAACTCGTAAATGTTTCGCTGAGGTGCTGAGCGCGAACGCGGAAGCTTTGTTGGCGCGCAGTTTGCGCGTAGCAGGACGGCCGAATACCTCCGAGAAACTAGTTTTGAACGAAGACCAGATTGGCAAGTCGGCTTCATGATTTCGGAACCACATATTAGCCACCTCGGTTAGATACAACTTTTGTCCGTAAAGTTCCAAGACTGAGTCCATTAAAAATTGGTTTAACATTGAAATCATTTCTGCAGCACCCCTTCGAAATAGTCTCGCTTGCAGCCTATACACAGTTTCCAGCGCTTCTTGAGGCGTTGAAAAGACTTGGAAAGCGCTTATTTTGGCAGGCCTGTCAGCTCCTTTGTCGTGGCGTCTTGAATGGCTTCCACGCTCTCCATCCAGCGACCTTTTAGGACTCTCTTCACAAGAGGAAGCAAGAAGTAAACGCATGGGGAGAGGTCAGGCGAGTATGGTGGATGAGGAAGTACATTAATGCTGTGGGACCAACTCGTTGTGTATGACACCTCTGGCATCAAAAAAAAACTATCAGCATCGTCTTTGTTGAAGAAGGAAACCAGCGCAAAAGACGAAGACACAGGAACAAGGAACACAGGACAACGCTGGACTATCGACTGTATTTATTTGAGAAACGATCACATTTATACCCTTCAGTTATCAACCAAGCTTGCGCACACATGACAGATTAACGAGACAAGGTAAATAGCAGCATCACATACAACCGCGTGAGTTCATAAATCTAACTTCTTTATCAAATAGACTAACCGTCGTGTCACTTACACATAGATGTCTTTGATTAACAATATGGTATGCCTCTAGAATTTCACGTTGGCTCTTAGTATTACCGCGTACAAAAATCGTAGACTTCTTGAAGAGCGGAATGCATTTGTGTTTTCTGCAATGTTTCTGCAATACAGTCGATAGTCCAGCGTTGTCCTGTGTTCCTTGTTCTTGTGTCTTCGTCTTTTGCGCTGGTTTCCTTCTTCAATAATGTACCGACTCGCCCAGCTCTCCACTCAACTAAATCGTCTTTGTTTTGGTCTTCTGTCACCGCACCTTTCTCGACGCCAGAGAGCTTGTGGACCGCCATTCGGCGCTCTGCTTTTTTTTTTGAGTATCTTATTGAAAACATCATGTTTCATCTTCAGCAACAATGCTGTCGACGGATGCAGTATCCTTCTCTGCCTCGGATAGAAAATAAGCGCTAACTGATGCCTACGTGTCCTTCTAGTTCTGTGTGAGGGAGTTCGGCGCAAGTTTGGCAGAGATTTCGTTTCCCTAAGTCTCCACGCAAAATTTGGTGGCATGTTTTCTTGCTACTGTCGAAAGCATTTGATAGCATGCGGACTGTAATGGTGAGGTCTTGCTTTACCATTTCCTTTATCCGAGCCAGGTTGTTTTTATTCCGTGAGGTTAAAGGGCGCCCCTGCCTTGTGTCGTATTCCACCGACGTTCCACCCGAAACGAACCTCTTGTGCCACTCGAGAACTCGCACCCACGATAATGTCGCTTCGCCGTGAGTATCACGAAGGCGCTCATACGTCTGTGTGGCTGTCTTGCCAAGTTTCACACAGAATTTTATGTTTACACACTTTTCGAGGTGGGCGTCCATCTCTCCACATTCACTTACATTAAGTATAATGCGCAAACGACTAGTGACAACAAATATTTCTACGTGTAGTGCCATCTGGCGGCTGCCACAGCAATTATTATAAATGGATCAGGTTAGCCCGAAAAGATGGCGCTATTCATACGCACCAACATTTATTTTGCGGAATAATTTCTAGGCAAGAAAATAAATCAGTCTCGAAACATTTACGGACAAAGGTTGTAGAACAAAGCGTTATCGAGCTTGGTGACATCACCCCATTTGTTGTAGGCGCTGACGAGCTCGTACGATGACAACCAGCCGTCGACGTCGTGGTCGTAGGCGCCGCTGAAAACGGTTAGGTCGTGCTGCCGGAGCCCGGCGTATTAGAGGATGGTAGGCGAAGGAACGGGAGCTGCCTGGCTGTTGACGTTGGGCATAACGGACTTCGGAGCTAAGGTGCTGCTACGGCGCTCCAGGACGAGATGGGGAACGTATAGCCGCCTCCATCAAATATAAGAGTCGGTTGTGGCTCAGCTGAATCTGCAACACGTTGAGTTTGCAGCACGCAACCACGATTCCCCCGAACGTTCGGGCTGCGAAAGAACTTCACACCACAGGGTCGTCGCCTTCTTTTTCATCAGACTCCACCATATTCTGTGAGAGCGGCTGCTATGCTACATGCTAAATAATATGGCATGGGTCCTTCCGAGAAATGGTATAACGGAAAAAACTGCATTCAGCAAAGTTTAAAAGGCAAGAACTTTCTCGCTGACCTCGTTGAGAGCCAGCGTCAATATTTTGAAACACAAAAAAGTATAATACTCTACCAAAAAATGCCGATATTAGTTTCTGAGAATATCATAGAACAAAGTAAAACGCACCGAACTATATTGCATGTTATCTGAAGAATCGCGTGGGAAAGTAAGCAGTACATGGCTCCGTATTGTTTTCTAATATTTCAGTGAGTTTTGCCCAGCCTCAGTTCTAGGCCTTCCTCACCTATAGCGTAGAAAGAACCCAACAGTCATTGCAGCCAAAGAGAGCATGGGGATTGTAATTTTTTTTCCCGGTAATGTAAATATCGAGGATTTGTTGCGGAATAGTTTTGAGTACACTAGCAGCGCCAGTAATACTTACCTGTGGTAAAGGCCTGCAACAGGTTCCGTGGTGATTGTGGCATTTTGGAGCAGAGTTCGGCGTAAAAAATACCTCTTCAGAAAATCTTAAACATCATAAATATACATAGCATTGAATAATTGTCGAACCGCGAAGGCACTCAACTACCTTAACCTGAATGTCCTCTCCAACAGCGCAAAGCGCATTATCACCTCAAGGTATTTATTACATTATAAACACGAAATGATTAAAAAGGAAGTTTTCCTCTAGCGCAGGTTCTTTTACAGACAGAGTATCCTGCTCAAGCTCTGCCATTCATTTCGATCCCTAAAAATAAAGAATACTTACGGCTGGCAACAGAAACAAATTCAAGCTTCAAAACATGCGAAGTTCTAGCAGTGTTTTTTTAAAGCGAAATGTATTGCCCTAGGGCATCAATGAAGGGTGAAGGTGTGATGAATGATGTAGTAGAGATTAAATTAATGAGAAAAGGTTAGCTTATTTGATGAAGTCCAGTAGAAAACGATGGTATGGTCCCTGCGTCCAGGCAATAAATGAAGCAGGGTTACTTGGTGAAAGACCTGCTACCATGAGGTGCCGGATCCTTGTATGCTTGAGAGCTGGGCAGTCCCACAGTAAGTGATGAATATCGGCCTCAATGTCCTCGTGTTGACATATCGGACACCCTGGCCGAGGAAACAATTCTCGGTACTGAGACCACTTTCGAGTGATGGCTGGTGAGTGGGCAACCCTGACCCGGATCCTCCTAAGCGCAACCTCCTCTGTATGGTAAGACAGTGGGGGAAGGCTACCGCACACCGAGGGATAAGAGCACGTGTGCGGCGCCGAAGGAGTTCCTTTCTTGATGAAAGAAGGGTAAAATAGTCCAAATGAAGGAGCCGAGGCGGCGATGAGTTTGTATTCGCTAGGCGGGTCGTTAAATCTGCCTGGCTTTGATAGGTCAGCAGATCCCGTGGGACCCACTCAATACGTACTGGCTGCAGGATGCGTGCCGCGAGCCGGTCGATGTCCTGACATATCGTGGGACAGCGGCTAACACGTCGTAGCAACCGGAGAACTTGAAGGGATTCAGTGCAGATGACAACGCGCGCCGCAGGGAGCATAGTTATGTCGGCCACAGAGCAGAGTGCTTTTTGAACTGCAACGAGCTCAGCACAAAAGGACGAATGGGGTTCCGTAAGCTGAAACCAAGAGGTTTGATTCAGGGCAGGTCTGCACAGACAGTAGATAGTTGTTGTTGCTTTGCAGTCTTGTATGCTTGCGTCTACGTAGACAACAATGGATCCTTCAGAGAGGCAAGCATCTTGTTCCTCAAATTTGTGGCGAAGCAACGATGCCGAATGAGCAGATGTTGGCGGGCGATTATCTTTTGGCTTGTTGTCGCTGAGCTGTACAAACTTCCATGGGGCAAGAACTGGCGTTGGTGGCTGAAGAATGGAGTGCGACGTTGCATAGTCCTCAGTGCATGCGTGGAGCGCGATAGTCTGGCCTTAAGGCTGCGCGCATCACGGCGCTGCTGCACCAGCTCATCAATGGCATTGAGCTGCGTATTCTCTTGTAAGGCTATGACCGGTGTGATGTGTGGAAGGCACGTGATGCTCCTCATAGCCTCTCGGTTCACGGCTTCAAGGCGATCGCATTGGGCTCTTTTAAGATGTTGAAACGGGGCTTGATAAACAATACTTGGCTGCAGAACTGCCATCACCAATTCCCGTGCAAGGAGCGAGCCTGCGCCACCAGTTTTAGGGGCAATTCTTCTAATCAAATCCAAAGTCTAAATAGCTTGCCTTTTTGCCTGAGAAAGCCAAGCAGTCGCTGATCCTGATTGGTGAATCATTAAGCCAAGGATTTTTGCACTCGGACATTCCTGTGGTGGGGTGCCTGATAGACAAAGACGGATTGAACTTGCAGCAAGTTTACGGCGTCCCTAGCGGTTGGCGACTGACGTGTATGTTGTTTTATGTACGGATAGTTGAAGTCCGATGGATGATGCCTAATTACAGGTAACACCCAAGGTAGATTGAAGGGCAGCCTCCTGAGTACAGAGATCTTGGTGAGTACTCCACATCGTGATGTCGTCAGCGTACTTAAGAAATTTTATGTCATGGATGTCATGTAAGCGCCAAGCCAGGGGAATGAAAGCGATATTAAATAACGTCGGCGAGAATACTGATCCCTGGGGCACGCCGCAGAGAGGAACAAATGACCGACCGATTCGCCGCTGAGGCGTATTTCAACTTTTCTGCCTTCCAAAAATGATTGGACAAAACTACGCACTGTCAGAGGGAGATGAAGCATGTCAATGGAGTTCAGAATGGCTGCATGACTGATGTCATATGCCTTTTCAACGTCCATTGCTAAAACAGTACGCACATTGCGGCTGCGAGTAGATGAAAAAACTGCAGATGCTAACACAGCCAACGCGTCCTCTGTACCAATGTATGGACGAAAGCCGATTTGTGCTGGGTGATAAAGACCGTGCTGCTCTAGCCACCATGACAATCGTGTGGCTAGCATTTTCTCTGCCACCTTGCACAGCATAGGAGTTAATGAGATAGGTCGCAAGTTGGCAAGGTCCGTAGGAGGATTTCCTGGTTTCGAGATAGGAATCACGACAGCGGATTTCCAGCTCTCGGGCACTACGCCATCCAACCATACTTTGTTTATGGTGTCAAGTAGTTGAGGGAGTGCAGCGCTACTCAGGTTCTTGTACACCTCGTACTGAATACTGTCCGGGCCGGGCGCGGTTTTCCGTTTCGCATCATCTATTGCAGCCAGCAACTCAGGTATAGACAATGGACATGCAATTCCATCTACGTCGACATCAGACGGCATATGATATACATGCGCTGGGATGACTGCCATATTTAAACTAGCGGATGAAGAAAGCACAGCATCGTATTGCGGGAAAAACTTTCGCGCTGCTTCTTTGGCGAAATCATCTGGCGACAAGTTAGCCGCGAAGCATGCGGTTGCCGCTGAGTCAGTCGAACGGCGACCGCATTCCATTGTACGGAATGTTCGCCAGAGAGAGGCATTCGAGGATTTTGCAGAAAATTGTTCGCAACACGCATGAAACTGCCGCCGAGAAAGGTCGCGTTCATATTTGCGTGCCTTAGCTGTAAGATAGTGCAATCGCGTACGTGCCTGCGACGAATTAGGGTCTCTCGTAGCAGCCAGCTCGGCTTGACGGCGTGCCGGCCACAAGTTAAGAAGGCCGAGGTCTGGTGCCGGTCGACAAACATCAGTCCAGGTGGTAGTTATAGCACTGTTGAGCGCTGTTTGTATGCGCTCAACAAGTATTGGCGAATAATCTGAGGAGAGATTGTCCATACAGGAGCGGAATCTGTCCCAGTTGATCACAGAAAATTTTTAGCATAAAGGTCGGAAATGTGAGGTGTGAAGACCGATGATTACAGGGTGGTGATCACTTCCCAAGCAGTCTGGCTGCATGTGCCAGGAAGGAGTACTCGGAACCGACTAGCACGTAGTCTTGAGCATAGGAAGAACTGCGAGTTTGACGCACTGGCCGTGTTGCTGTCCCAGGATGGTTGAGCAGCACAAATTGTGCATCTGGGAAGGTGTCCCGCACACGCCTGCCACGAGGGATTGAAGTGGGGTACCCCCCATCCTGGTGAGAGGCGTTAAAGTCACCTCCGACTAAAATCGGACACCCGGGATACTGCCGATGGACACTTGTTAACGAGCCAAGATTAATACGGGAGGAAGCACCACCGGCTGGTCTCACGTAAAATGAAACGACCACAACGGGTCCCTTAAGTTTCGCAGCCACTGCCACTACTTCTTGATAAGACGTGAACCAGTTTTCGAGAGCAGGACGTACATGCGGAAAACGTGAGTCCACATACACCGCCGCCTTTGCTTGGGGAGCAGGAGTTTGTACACGACGGTCTATCATTGAAGGAGACATGTACGAGCTGAAGCCTGGAATCGATGGCAAGGCGTTTGTTTCCTGTAGGAGCATGGCCCACACCTGCAGCTTGTGAATTTGTAGTCGGATCTTAAGCTCTCCCACCTTCGTGGCAATGCCTCTGCAGTTCCACTGCAGCACACCAGCACGACTGGAACTTGCCATTTCTAGTTACTAGCCCAAGTGCTGGTGAATCACGGACGTCAGGTTAGACTACCGGTTGACCATAAACCGGAGCAAAGAAGTCTCAGAGTTGTCCAGTGGCATTGCGGCAATCTGGGAAGAGGTGGCAGGAAATGACACTGGTGGGCGGCAGGAAGGCGATGTTGCTGCGCCATCGATAGATGCGGCGGATGATTCCGCTGCCCGTCTACGTCGAGTGAGCAGTTCACGTTGTTGCCGGAGCTTGGTGACCTCAGCTAAAAGACGTGCTATTTGTTCGTTGACTGCGGCCTTGTCGTCCTACGGTAGTTCAGGAAAACTGCGCTGCTTTGCTGGCTGTTTTCGGATGCGTTCTTTTCGCACTGTACCGTTTGAATACTGCTGAGCTGAAGGATTATGCGAGGTGTACTCAGGGAGCTTCGGCCACTCGTCGTCATCCCACTGCAGAGATGTGAACCGATTGGATTTCGGCAATGACGTTATACTGTCCTATATTGGCCAATCCTTAGTCATTCGGCGACGAGCCTGTTGTGTTGCCTTTTGTTTTGTCGGACAGCTTGGAGATGTTATCTCGTGGTCGTCGGATTTAGAAAGGCCGCATCGATAAGCCACTTTCCCTTCCGATACATTTTCACCGGCAGCAGTGAAGGGGCACGATTTGCACATATGTCCAGTACGGAAGCAGTTACAGCAATATACTGCACTCGGTTTATATGGCCGAGGCCGTAAAATACAGCCATAATAGTACAGACGGGCTGGTAGTGGCAGAGGGCCTTGCAAGGTGACTATGCAAGAGCGCCCCTTTCCCATGCGTCGGGCCTGGATGACACGGTGCGTGGGACAGTGCAGCTCACGCTGGAGGGCAGTTTATCCTCAGTGATATCGACGTTGTAGACGACGCAGCGCTGCAATTCGGAGAATTCAACTAAATGCACTTGTACTGGCACTGAGATTTCTCTTGTCAGTGAAATACTGGTGAGCGTTTGCAGGCGCTCTACGGCAGTCAGACTCGGAAGCCACACTGCAATGGTGTTGGACTTTGTCCTGGCTGTGAAGCCCCGAAAGCCTTTGGTTCCGAGGCACGCGTCCAAGTTAGCTTGTAAAATCTTGTTCGGATATTCGAGAGGCTTTTGTTGGCCAGAAATTTAATAGACACTTTGTAAGAAGACGATCCAGGTGTAGGTTCCACCGAGTTCTCGATCGTAAGACAAGTGCGCTTACCTTGGGAGCCATCACTTGCCGAAGGTGGAATCGGTTGGTTGTCGTTTGAAGGACGCTTGTGAGTGGCGTGAGGGCACTTTTGCACGGTTAGAAGTGCCGATAAGTCCATTAGAATGCCCTGTTCATCATGCCGTGCCGTTGAGGCCCATCCGGTGGTGTAGAGTTGATAGCCATGTGCCCTCGTGGCAGATGACCCACGAGCAGTCCGGCATTTCGGGAAGGCAGGAGGGGTGCATCTGCCGATGAACCGGGAGCACAAAGCTAGACCTGGCGCCACGGATCAGGTGTCGACTGCGTGACACGTGATGCCACGAGAGACGCCGGCAGAGCTACCTCCGCCAGCATGGCAGCGGAGGCACTAAGCCTAGCGTCAGTGCCCAGCTCAGCTGCACTCATGCATGGTTCCCAGGAGGCCTCAAACGGTGGGAGGACGTCCGGAGCTTCTTGAGAAGGCGAGGATGCTGTTCTCTTCAAATAGGGCAGGTATTTACGTGGATGGCGAGGTTTTTCTGAAGAGCGCTGTGCATCCACTTTAGCAGGGACACGCTTCTTTTTTTTTCTTGACTGTTTTCTTGACAGATTTCTTGACAGTTTTTTTTGTGTTCAAGCAGTTGCTAAGATTATAACCGAGGTTTCAATATCATCTAATTAGTAGCCTCAAGGCCTCGGGCGCCGGGCTTAGAAGTTCCCGGCACTGCTAAGTGAATCAAGTTACTGTATTTTGCAGTGAGAATACGATATCGATGCCGAAATCGAATCTTCTCTTTAGCTGACATGTGGCGCTAGTTTTTTGCTGTCCTTATCTGTGGCTAATGTTGATGTTGCTATGCCCATGACATGAAGGCCACAAAGGTAATGTACTCATTTCGTGATAAGCGCCCCTTGTGGAGACCACTGTCGTCTCTGTCGACTGCTAGAGGTTAAATTTCATGACCTCTAACTCCGTAGCTAGCGGTTCGCTGTTTAGCAAGAATATTATTCATTAGCCGAATGTTTGCTTAGATAGCGAATAACCACGCATATAATGAAATTCGTGTACGATTCAGTTTTCTTAATATTCAATTCGTAGTAGGTTTCGTCTGTATGTACAATGTTTGCACTCTACTCGGTTTGGAAAAAATTCTGTTCGCTCACCCGTAATATTTGTCTAAAAATTGCGTGGAAGAAAGCAAACATCACCGAAGGCAGGTAATGAACCACATGCTGAACAATAAATCGTTTTTGGCAATTCAGCACATCTTGCGATGAAAGCAAGTTATTTCAACTGAATAGGAATTGCCTGCCATAACAGAGCAGAATGGATAGCTAAAATGAACGTAGTATTACTATTTCGGTGAGAAGTGAGTGCTTTGGTCGACGAGCGACGTTGCAGCATTTGTAATCCTGTGATCGAACAAATCACCCAGTGCTCAGAAATCTTGCTGCCATCGCAGTCGATAGCTGTGACACTCTCCGTTCGAAAACATATTGATCGCGACTAGTGGATTTGAATTCCCTCATACACCTTCGTAGGAAGTCGAGATACACGACAAAGCAGGTGCTCCGTGAAACGTGATTCTTCGCGACGCTCTCTTTTTTGAAGCATCAGCATTTGTCTCGGGCCGCTCGACACGCTGTTCACGGACGGTGCCAACATGAGATATGCACGCGCTTGTTGTGACCTGCAATCTTTGACGTCAGTTTTACAGCAGGTAAGCCCGGGCGCACTAAGAACTTCCATTGTGGTTCTTCGCCCAAACGCCCGTTTTAGAATCCTCATATTCTGGCGCGTTGGTGAGGCGTCCTTCAATGACTACAGGCAAAGCAGAAAACGGCAGGGCCATGTGCTTGTATAGAGTAGTCCGCCTGTGTCACCTTTAGGCACCTGTACTTTCCTTGGGTTCTAAGCAGTGGGTTGTGACGATTTAAGCCCCGCATTCTCTTCTGAATATTTGCGGCGAAGTGCCTCCTACGGCTATGCTTGGTCCCTATCTTTACATAGCATGGAGTGCCACTGCCATTGACGAAACGTGATCGAAAACCTCTACACCTCTACATCCAATAGACAAAGAGAGCTAAGGAAAAGGCGCTGCTGCAGCCAGAAGACGCGCGACTGGTGGCCAACTGCATCTTTTCGTAGGTTCATTGCTGATCCTAGAAGCTGGCCGCAAATCCCCTGTATTCGCACTGTCAAACTGAAAACTATTTCATTGGCACTGGTAATGAGTGCTGCACTTATTGTTCAAGAATTAGTTGCTTTCGGAACCGTGTTAAATGACATGTCCGCGTAAGCAGCCCGGTGGCTTCTGGTTGGCTTACGGGTTCTTCTGCAAAGATCCGATAGAAGGGTTCCTTCTTGTGGCCTTCTGCATCAAGCAGTTCTTGATTTTTGCTGGTGATGTTGAGCCAAATCCGGGCCCGTGCCGGTTTGACGAGGAGATAGTCATAGTTAACCGCCTTCAGGAGGCTGTAGACGTCAACAGGAGAAAAAGATCACAGCTAAAATGAGAACTGCTGCCTTGGGTATCGGCAACGCATTCAAGCGCGTATCATAGCTTGAAACAGATTAAGGACTTTGCTGGCCTAGAAGAATACGTTAATAACATGCATATAAGCACAGCTAACTTGGTATCTGACAAGAGTGCTGTTAAGAGCTCAAAGAATCAAATCAGAGAATAGGGAGCAGTGTACATGACCTTATCATCGAGAAATACCTTGAGAGCTAAGGGCTTATTTCCTGAATTTCAAACCAAAAATGGGAATACATTAAAAGGATCCGAAAGGAATTTTTCGTGACGAGTTTAGATTTGAAGCCGAAGAAAAGGACCACGCTCGCCGCGTCGGTCGGTGTTAGTCGTGCATTATCCGTCCGACAATACTTCTAATGGTTCACTCCAAAACGAAAACTGCCATTGAACGTTAGTTTAATTATAGTAAGCATTAACGATGGCTTTTAATGAAAGTGCAAGAAGCGCTAAAAAGTGGATGAAATCCGCAAATGCTGACGCAGGTAACAGTAAATTTCGATTTCTATGTGATAAACTTAGCAGGATCTACCAAATCGAAAAATAAAGGGAGATCTGTGGTCATAGTGTATCATCAAAGAGAGACTAGCGTTTTTCAAGGGATAACCATGAGCACTGCAGTGTTTTCAGAACCAAGGCTTGCATCCTTTCTGGCTATGTTTAGTACTCTGCTACCTAAGGACAGGGAATTGCTTTCCATCATTGACACGTGTGATGAACGTGTTATGCCTGGACTAGAAACCCGGCTTAACTCCAGTATTTTCGATTTATCGAAGGGACAGGTCTTGCTCCAAGGGGCCAGGCGCTAGAACGGTTGTCATTTTAAGAGGATTTCCATTAAAATCCGATTCCACTATCCGCTCTAGCTGTTAATTGGACTCCTGAAATGTAGTGGATAAGTATTGCTGACATGAAGTAAAGGTCCTCGATACTACTCTTCTCCTAGCTGGCAGTGTTACCAACCCCGAAAATTTTACTGTTCCAAGCAGATGCACTCGTTGAACCACATTTATAAAAATGATATAAATGACGAATTACTTCGAAATAAAACATATAGTTACTACGCCAACCCAGCATAAGACTTTGTTATACAAACATCTGAAGAACCGTTCTCAGCTTATGACTTGCATTGTTAATAAACATGTCAGTGAGAACTGCGTTTCGCGTTGCATGTTCATCCTTCATGTTGAAAGATGTGACTTCATGGGAAAACAATTATTTGGTTACAGCAGAGCTCACGCGGATATGCCAAATTTATTATTAAGAGATTTCTCACCATCCTTCTCGCATCGAATTATTTATTAGTATTTGAGAAAAATGACAGTATCTATGTCGAAAACTAACTGATTGCGAAGCCATATGCGCTCGCATGCAAAATAGTGCACCTTGTGATTGTGTCCTGTGGTTTACGACCAAAAACAAAAATAGCGTTATTCGTGAAAGGAATTGGTTATATAGCAGCGCTAACTCCACAGCCACAATGGATGTTTATATCTGTTATTATGCCTTTTCTCTACGCTTGAAAACAAAACACAACTAAATGAAGCTAAAAACTGTTCATCACGATAGCATAACAACTATGACCCGATCGGATTCGAAGAAGTTTTCGACGGCTTTGGGATACTTCCAATAGTTTCCCTGTCTGGGTTCAAAGGGCACACCACCAGCAGCACCTACGCGGGCGGATTAATTCAATGGATTTTTGTTTGACTTTACTCCCTATTATTTTATACGAAGAACTGGTTCATCGCAGTAGAAATTTGAGGACTTCGCGGCTGACATAGTAAATTATAGAGACAGTTTTGCGTGCAATCGATCGTCTGTCTGTCAACATCTGCCTGTCAACTCAAGCCCATGACCACATAGATTCTCATCAAAGGTGCTGAAGATTACCAAAGCATTATCTGACCCTGTTCAACAGCTCGTTTGAACATTCGAATTCTAATAAGATTGGAAGTAGGCGCCGATCATTCCTATGCAGGTGACAATATTCTATGCTAATTACAGCCGATATCCCTGACCTTTGCTCTATGTAAGCGGCTGGGGTTTATATAATTCAATGTCACGAAAGATTTTGCCAAAGCATATATTTGTGTCGCTAGCAAATGTTCAATCTACAGGCTAGCTTGTAATATTTTAACTTCCACCGTCTATAGCCGTAGAGTTTTTTTGTTATATGCATCGGATCTAAATTGATTTTGAAATATATCTCCATTTTATTGCCACTCGTCTTGAGTTCCCAAAGACTCCAAGTTTCAGTCCGTTCATCTCCTGTATATTATTAATTTCATTTACATATACTGCAGACATACAGACTAAGCAGCCAGCAACGTTAAGAAAAAAATAAACTACAATAACCAACTCGCAAATCCAACACGCCGTGGTAATGACGAATAGAAAGAAAGAGCATTAGGATATGCGGTAACACAAAGTTAATGCGTAAGGTATAACATTCTTTTAGGAACCAGCAGCCTAATCCATGAAATTATTCACGCATAAGTCAATCGCAGATGCCTGTATTTGTGGCAGTGGTTTATAGGCACTTGCGACCACAACGTGTTGCAGGAACATTTAAATACTTTCATACTGGTGCGCCAGGCGGGTGACGAATAATATTATTGGCAAGAAAAAACGAAACATTCCCTAGAGAATGCCTGCTCGATATTACACGGTTGCACCTTCAGTATTAACGCCAATCAAAACGAACCCGTACAGAATATCTAGGCGTCTACATTCAAAACATGACTGATAAAATATTCCTTCGTTTACTTTAAGAACTCTCCACTAATACCACGCTTGTATGATCTCAACTGCAGTTAGCATGCATCATTTGTCATCCACATATATTATGTTTGATCGATTATATTGAATGACAGTAACACAAAGCAGTTAAATTAATTGAGTAGGACTATTTATACCTGTCTATCGTATCAAGCCCGAAATGCTTTCTTAATTTTTTGGCACTCCATAGCAGCAGACGGAATGCGCGCCCGTCATACTGCATACACTATATTATGGGTCAACATTCTTCAGCTAAAGTTTTTTTTTGTCCAGAATACCCTATAAATTGCTTGTGGACCATCATTTAAAAACAGTACTGTGTTTGCACGCACCAACAGGCTTATTGAGCACTTCTTGAAATTTCAAATAGGAATACCTTTAAAAAAGGGGTACGTACCTATGATCGTTATCCACTGGGCCATTGTTAACGCATTTGAAAGGTTCCCACTTTAAGAACTCTTTTGAGGTTGTTCGGGGACATTTATATTGAAAGTATTTTTGTATACGCAGTGTTGACTAGGTGGAAGTGTATTTCATGCCAACATTACTATGTCATATTAAGAGTAACTTTCGAGTAAAGGTAGCATATTCACTTTCAATTTTTTACATGTTAACAATTAGGAATAATTGAATTTTTGGGAAAGGAAATGGCGCAGTATCTGTCTCATATATCAGCGGACACCTGAACCGCGTCGTAAGGGAAGGGATAAAGGAGGGAGTGAAAGAAGAAAGGAAGAAGAGGTTCCCGTAGTGGAGGGCTCAGGAATAATTTCGACCACATGAGGATCTTTAACGTGCACTGACATCGCACATCACTCGGGCGCATTAGCGTTTTGTCGCCATAAAAGCGCAGCCGCCGCGGTCGGGTTCGAACCCGGGAACTCCGGATCATATCTGCTGATTCCTGACTGCGGTGAAGTGTATATGCACAGATGCTGAGTGTAACAATCTGCACTACTCAGTTTTATTGCCTTCTCTGTGTAATGCCCGCTTACAGTGCTAGGATACGCCAATAATAAATAAAAGTCATTCATTATGGTTTACATTGGCGATGTAAAATGAGATGGTACCCAATAAGTTAATGTGCCACTTCTCAGGTAATGTGTGAGAAAACCTTAGTAGCAGTGTGGGTGTTCTGATTGAGAGAATACCTTAGACATTTCTAATTTCACATATTATCTCATTTTTCTTGGTATATCAACTTATTCTCCCTGTATCAGCTGGTTCTCTCTGTTGCAGAATAACGCGGAAACGTAAAAGCCAATGAAGGCTTTCTTATGTGCAGACTAAGCTCGTTGCCGAAAAGAGAAACTTTTCATATGATGTGCTTATTATTAATGATGCTGTCGAAGAATGCACTGCCGACAACTTGCCTTGTTATATGATTCTTGTACTTAAGTAACTGCAATGGGCACACCTATGAATGTTAGCAGGGGTAAAATTGGCCACACTTACCTCATTTATTTGGTCGCTTCAAATAAGGGTGTGAACTTCAGATATACGTTGATGATGAACGATGTCACAGTTTTGTACCGATCCGTCTCGCATGCGGGAGGCGCGGGGTTCGATCCCCACTGTCGCCGGATGCCAACCGGTGACAAAATAGGTACCAGCTTTCCCCTGCCCGGTGCTCGTCTTTTCAGGGTGAATGCTTTTGAAATGGGTCTTTGACCCCAACTTGTGCAATGAAAACTACCTTGTGCCATGACGCTCTTTGACCAAAACGGCCCTTGGGCCATAAAAATTTCTCATCATCATCATCAGCATCATCATCAGTTTTTGTACCGAGCCGGGAAGTGAAAGCACACGAATTAGGTCGCCATCAGATAAGTCCGCTGGCAAAGGCCGGTGGGGGGCATAGTAGATTTACGACACTGCTCGGAGCGTCTGTTTCAAGACGCCATCAACACCTCGAAAATTGTGACTAAGGAGGAAAGCGATCCCAGTCCGGATGCTAAGCTAGTACATATGAAAGATGAAAGAATAACAGCGAAGTATACACGATCAATGGCGTTAATGTAAGCATAATCGACACTTTAAAAGCCGACTAACCCGACTTGAAAAGGATATCGAGATGTACACGTGGGAAGTAAGCCGAGAGCAGTGGCATAAAACTTACGACCGCCTTAATGGGCAGCTAGGCAATAAGAACGCATAGTTTCTGCTCAAGCATTTAATAGATCTTACCAAAACAAAGACTAAATCTCACAAGCCCCTACAGAGGATCGCGCAACTTTTCAGGGCAGTAACGAAGTACTCGTGAAAACATTAAATGATCAGTACGTAAAAACCCAGCCAGATGGGCATTCAGGGTCGGGTAAACCTCACATGGATAAGGTGTTTACCGTAGCGGACGTCAGAGCTGTTCTTCATGAAATTAACACCACCTCGGCAGCCGGGGAAGACCGCATCACAAATAAAAATTTCGCAACTTAGAGGGCAAATCAGCAGAGGCCCTAACCGGCCTCTTCAATAGACACAGGTCAGGAGGCAGCATCCCCGACGAATTTAAGCAGGACAAAATCATTTTAATTCCTAAACCGAGCAAAAGACCCGAGATTGGGAACCTCCACCTGTCACAAAATTCGGCGCATTTTCGAAAAAAACCGGATCTGCGTTAAAGCATCGCCCCCCGCGCGCGGTAAAATAAAACAAAAAAAGAGCGATGAAGGAACCACGGAGAGTGCGTAGCTTTGCGCACTGCTGCAACCAGCTTACCGGCACGGCGCCGAGGGGTACATGGCCGCGCGCGGTGTCGATTTTTCGCGAATGTCGGGGAAGTTTTTGCTTGTCGACGGAAAGGGGGTAACCTTGTCCGCGTCAAAATTATACCCTCTCCCCTTCGCTCCTGCGCCGATGACTCAGCCTGCCAAGATTGACCTAGATTTTTCTGGACGGTGATTTCCGCGCTCGACCAATGGTGTCATGCGACCTATTCTCTGGCTTGCGACCGGCGAAAGCTAGGCACCAAACGACCAACCCTCTTGTCACTTGGTAGGTGGTCTCCGGCTGAGCTTGCCACGCTGAGTCGAGGGCATCTCCTCTGTGACCGAGACCGCTACCCCCCCACGCTCTAAGGGTGTCTGAGAGCGCACGCAAAAGTGCGCGAAGTGGTGACACCGCCTAATTTCACTAATGTCAAGTCTAGAAATGGCAATGGAGCATGCTGTCTTAAACAAGCTCCAAATGCATATCGACGCGAAAGACACGTTTCCCCTCCCATGATTGGGATTTGAGCAGGTCCCTAGACTCGGGACATCATATGGCACACACAGCAAGACAGTCTAAACTCAAAGCGCTGAAGAACCACGCGTACCATCCAGGGACTCGATGTAAGGCCTTTGACAATGTGTCACATGCTTCCATCCTCTTTCACCTGTCACTTATTAACGTAGGCAAACGGACATAGGACTGCATTACCACCTTTCTGAACGAGCGCAATGCTACGCTGCATTCCGGGGACAAAAGTAGCGACAAAATTATGCTAGAGACCAGAGGAACCCCGCAAGATGCTGTATGTACTTCACACCTTTCCTCTTCAACATTACTATGAGTGGCCTCCCTCGTCTGTTAGATGCTATCTCACATATGCATCATTCTACATACTCGACGACATTACCATATGTACCAACTCAAGATCCGATGGAGTTTGCAGAGTCATTACAACGAGCGATCGACATGGTACTCCCTTTCGTGCTGGGGAACGGCCTTGCGTGTTCATGCTTATGCGCGGCATGCTTGCGTGGCACGCTGATTCAGAATAACGCGACACGGAAGCGATCCGCCGGCTACGCGTCATGGCCCACTAGATAGGCCGGCTTGTAAGGCACATTGCCACCCGTCGCAGAAGCAGAGAGAATCCGAACTTTGCTGGATCTTGCAATCCTTCTTAATAAGTCGAATCTTGTACGCCTGCACGTCCTATCATCGGCACCGCAGGGAGGAAGAGGCACTTAATCGCATCATTAGAGCAGCATACAAGACGGCTCCTGGCCTGCCGGCATACATAAGATGGCACAAGTGACCCGCCTATCGCGAATCGTTGTGGGACGCGTAATTCTCGATAAACTTCACATAGTTTCTGTCGTGGAGGTGTGTGCAACATTGCATTTATCAGTTGACATTATTAGTTGACTATGGTTGTTAAACGGGTAGCCAAGAACACGCTTCCAGGCAGACACGACGCCTGCAGGAAAGCAAGGGCGCATGCCCATAAGAAACAGTACGAGAACAAACAACGCTCAGTGCACTTGGATGCAGTTCAACACATCAAAGGCAGAACATACGTGACATGCTTGGCCACTCCATAATCACCCCCATTAACACCATAACCTTTCACGCTAGCTCTATGCCTGAGGCACAAGTTGTAGCTATCGCATTAGCCATCGCGAATACCCTCACCAAAACTATTCTAATCGACTCTAATATCGCTGTTAAAAATTTCGCTCAAAACTCTGTAAGCGCGCTCGCAATGCGAATTCTGCGCAACCTAACTTTCGATGACAGCAATCACACATGGGTTCTGGCTTCCGCGGGTAACTATGGAAACGAGGAATTCGACCGTCTTGCCTGAGGCTTAACCAACCGATGGATGGGAGACCTCTCGGGAACGGGCGCGCTCGCCGAGGCACCTCGCTCGCAGGCGGAGATTGCAAACATTTATCGCGAACTAAGATGCACGTACCCCGCCCCGCCCCTCACCCCGACCTGGACTGGGCGCAAACTATGACACTCAGGCGCCTGAAAACAAAGGCTGTTCTTAGCACCTACCTATTTTGTTTGATTTCAAGTCGTGAATACGACCCTGAATGTCCGCACTGAAGTAACGGGACCTACGCCAACCAAATGTCTATACCATATAATATAGGAACGCATTAGCAAACTCCCTCCGGTGACACTCTTGCCAGCTTCCTTCGTGAAGGAATGGGACAAGCTGTTGGCCATTAAAAAAACAACGCAACTGGCTCTCATCACGCGAGCTCAACAGGTCGCCCCCTACTGGAGGCTACTAGGCCTGCACTCACCCCAGTCCCAACTAATCACTTCCCTATTGAATGAACTAGTATCCACCACCACCACCACCACAGTTTTGTACTACAAAACTATAGCGTCTGCTTTTAACACATTCTTTCATTCACTTTTCAAAGTAGACTATTCGACAATTATTGCCATTGCTTCCCACTTGTATTCCTCAGCCGGCCATATTTCACAATCCAAGGGAGGTGATTATAACATTTTATTAAACTTATATGCTGTCTGATATAAGGCGACGAAGAACCAGCCCCCACAGCGCTAGGTTTTGAACTGATTTGCATTGAGCGGCACGAACTAGCAGGCCACGTGCGAAACTTCTTCTTCATCTAAGTTCACCGCAAGTGGAGTGAGTTGCGGCCTGCGGACAGAACGCAACGCGAGGGGCGCTACAGGGCTGCACACCGTAGAGCGGAAGACACAGGAGTCGCCCAGGAGACGCGTTTCCACAAGGCCGCACAGAAGAATGGCAGGGTCGAAGCCATGGTGAGTGGGGGAACCACGAGCGCAAGAGCAGAAGAATTGGTGGGTCTGAGCCTGTCAGCAGAGACGACGTCTTCACAATCGTCTATGACTAGC